>NC_138860.1:4666569-4969069 GCF_965194805.1 Balaenoptera borealis
GTGTAACTCTATTTAGATTAGACAAAGTAGCTTTTAAAGACAAAAAGCATTATTAAAAGGAGGAATATCTTATAAAAATGAAAGGTACAATTCAACAAGGCACAACAATCCTATATTTGAATAACATAGCCTGAATCTATTAAGCAAAAAATTGACAAAACTAGAAGGAAAAAAAACCCACACAATTCTACAATCAAGAGTTGGAGGTTTTAAAACACCTCTCTCAGCAGCAAACAGAACTAGCAGAGGAAAAAAGAAAAAAGCAGTACATAAAGAAGAGTTAAACTGCACAATTAACTGATTAATATCAATGGTATGAATTGCATGCAGCGGAAAGAAGAGAGTCTAAAGCCTCCCGGTCACCCTCCAGGTCAGGTGCTGGTCCCTCGAGCTGCGGGACTGATGGCTGCTGAGGGCTCACACCTGAGCTCCTCTCGAGGCAGCTGCATCTACAGACAGTCATACAAAGGTCCAGACCCCTCCATCAGCCTGGGACCATCCCGAAGGGCCAGTCTAGCCCTGGAACGTTCCCGTGGGATTGGCTGAAGCCTCTGCTGCAACCACACTGCAATTCAGTACCTCCACTGCCCATCCTGCTTCCTCCCAGGTGTTGTTCCCGAAAGCATTATACAGAAAACAAAAGGCCACGCATGCAGGTCTCAGAGTCTGTTTTCTGAAGGATCTGGCCAACGGCAGTTGCCAGTAGGAGTGGTCCAGAAAGCAGACGCATAGATGGGATTCTGCGCCTGGACCACAGGCGACAGGTGAAGCACAGGCAGCCCCTCGCATGAGTAATGGTGCGATTGTTAAAACTTTCACTAGTCACGCAGGGGGACGCAATACCAGCTGAAGGAAATTTACTGGCAGGTGGAGTAATCCCACCTGATGAGAGGCGGACGGGAAGTAGTGGCTGTAAGAACTATGGAATCAGCTGTTGCTGGGGTCATCAGCGAATGGTAGGGGATGAAAACTGAGAGTGATTTGAGGTCACATGAAAAGTAAGAAGGCTCCTTTCATCGTCTGCAGTCAGCAGAAAGGGCCGAAGATTGGGCCCAAGACTAACTGCCGGGGTAGCAGATCATCAGTTCTGCTGAGACTGCTATTCCGAGGTCAGGATCCGGACTGGGAAGAACTGGGGCTCTGAGATGTGACATAGGGGCGTTTGTGGAAATAAATATGTGGAAATATTTGTGGAAACTGCAAGTATTAGTACATTACTGCAAATGTACGCACAACTATTCTTGGAAGTACAGAGCTTTTTAAACTAAATGGAAATAGGGATGGTGGTGGTATTGCTGTGCCAGGAAGGCTTCCCACTGACCTACAAGCATTTTGCCTTTCCCTCTTCCCTCTTCTCCACTGACTATCTCTATCAATAGCAAATACCGAAATGACTACTTCAGGTCCAGCTTCTCCTCTAAGCATCTCCACTGCAAGCGTGCTATCCAAAAGTGAGCTCAATGACTTCCCCACGAACTGATTCCAACTATTTTCACTTCAACCCTTAAACACTACCGTCCACTTCGTCCCTACAGCGGAAACTATGGAGTGATCCTTCATTCAGCCCTGTCTGCCCCACATCCAATAAAGTTCCAAGTCATACCAATAACTTAAAAAGAGCAGGAATAAATGAAATAGAAAATAAAGACAGTAATACTCCACAAAACCAAAAGCTGGTTCTTTACAAAAAAAAAAAAAAAATTAATAAAAATAGACAAACCTATGGCAAGATTGATCGAGAAAAAAGGAAAGTGAAAAGAAAGATAATAAAAATATAAGAATAGCTACAAATCCAGAAGAATAAGAAATGTCAGGGGGAAAGAATACAAAAATAATAATAATTTTTGTCAGTAAATCTAAAACCTTAGATGAAATGGACAAATTCCTGAAAAAATGTGTATTTGTTATGTCTATGAAACTAATTCTGAATTATGAAAGAAAAAGGAGCCAAAAATAGCCAAGAAATTTTTGAGAAACACCACCAAGGCAAAGGGCTTTTCCCAAACAGAGATCAAGACTTACTGAAAGTGTAACTGAAGCAGGAAAAAACAAAGACCAGCAGAGCAGAACTACAGCCCAGAAACAGAACTACTCACGTATGAAAACTTTATATGTGACGGAACAGGCACTACATGTGTACATACATAAGTAGGGGACCACCACCTTCCACTACACACAGTGGGCTAGAGACCTAAATGTGAAAAGTAAAACTTTAAAACTTTTGAGGAAAATAGACAAGTATCTTCATGACATCAAAGTAGAAGGAAATATACTTCAGGATAAAAGATATAACTATGAAACACTGATAAGCTCAATGATGTTCGTTCATCAAGGGAGACAACTGAAAAAGTGCAGAAAATTCATAGACCAGGAAAAAAATATTCGTAATACATACAACCAACACAGACCTAATATCTAGGATTTGTGAAGAGCTCAATAAACAAGACAATCCAATTTTTTTAATTGGCAAAGACATGAACAAGTAATTTTCAGAAGAGCATTTGAAAAAATATTCAATCTCAGCATTTTAAGATCAGAGATAGGCAAATTAAACTAACAATAGGGTGCTATTTCATACCCATCGGAGAGGCTAAAAACTTTAAATTCTGGCAAAATAAAACCAAGATATGGAGCAACTGGAACTCTCATATACTGTAGGTGGGAATATTTGGAGGACAACGTCCCTAGGACCTCCCAATTCCCCTCCTATGTGCCCAAAAGACACACACAAGAATGCTCAGGGCATGTTGGAAAGAGCATTTCACTTCTGCCAGAAGACCCCCTTCCCAGGGGAATAACAGCCTAGGACCCCTCCCTCCACGTGCTAGCTTCCCAGTTTGAGGGTTCCTAATCCACTGAGTTAAAATAGAAGTGATCTCTGTTACTACTTGTTTTTAAACACTTTTTAAAAATATAAAAATGATAAATACTATATAAAATTTATGACTACCTCTTTACTGTTTAATAGAAAACATAGCAAAAACCTTTCACTGATTTAGAAAAGTCAATATTCTAACAAATCTCACTTGCTGGAAGTAAAACAGTCATTCTCTTCTTGGGCCAATCTCCTAATAAATGGTGGAAATACAGAACAAAACAATTCTAGAAAAAAATACTAAATTTCTAAATGTATAATTATACTGATAATTATTCATTTAGAAAAACCATATTTTAATTCTAGCATTCCATAAAATAGCAAACTCAATAAATATACATTTTGTTAAAGCTTAAGTCATTTAAAAAGCATTAAAGAAAAATAATGGTATAAAAACACCACCACTCTGACAGTTTGAGTTGGTTTGCCTGTCTTGGGAGAAAATACCAGAATACTCTGACTTAGGAAGATGGAGGCATGTTGAAACTTAGAGGAGTCTCAAGAGTCTGTCTGTTGCAACTGACTGAGACATGACAGTGTGCTCCCAGACGACAACCCTGAAACGGACCCAATTCCTAAGTTTCACAGTGGATTTGGACGGCAACTCTGACAGTACTGGGGGTGGGTGAGAGGGATCGCTGGATATTTTTTACGCATCTTCAGGAAAAGGAAACTTAATGCTAAGGTAATATTTTCATCAGAACATTTTCTTCTGTCTCATTTGATTCAAGTACAGTACAAGCACTTCTGGAAATAGTATGACTAAGAGCATAGGAAAGAATTATCCGTGGTGTTTGGAATGGTTCACTTTATGTGTCAAGTTGACTGGGTCATGGGGTGCCCAGATATTTGGTTAAACATGATTTCTGAGCTTCTGTGAGAGTGCTTCCAGATGAAACAGGCACTCGAATCAGAGGACGGAGTTAAGCAGCCTGCCCTCCCCACAGGGGGGAGCAGCATCCAATCCATCAAGGGCCTGAATACGGCAAAAAGGCGGAGAAAGGGAACACTCTCTCTCTGGACGACTGCTGAGCTGGAATGTTGGTTTTCTCCTGCCCTGGCCTGGGATTCACACCACTGGCACTCCTAGTCCTCAGGCCTTCGTACTTGCATTACAACTTACACCACCACTTCTCCCGGTTTGGGGGCCCTTGGACTTGGACTAGAACTACATCACCAGCTTTCCTGGGTCTCCAGCTTGCAGATGGCAGATCTGGGGACACCCCAGCCTCCGGAATCGCATGAGCAGATTCCTTACCGCAAATCTCTTTACACATGCGTATCTGATGTGTGTATGTATGTATACAGCTGGATACACGGCTAGTTGCACAGGTTAAGGTAACCACATATACAGAGAGAGGTATGTGTGTGTGTGTGTGTGTGTGTTTGTATGTGTATCCTCTTGGTTCTGTTTCTCTGGAGAACCCTGTCTAATACAGTGTTGTATTCTTAAATTAACATATTAGTTTATACAGCAATACAAATCAAATAATTTACGTAAACACAAAATAATGATACTCTTCCCCTCTTTTTTTTTTTAATCAGTGGACACTAAAGTGAAGTTTAACTTTTAAATCAGTTAATATACAAATTCCTTACTCATTCTAACAACTTCTTAAAATTGACTAAATGCTGTTTAACCGAGTAGTTACCTTTTCGAATTTTTTAGTGTATCATCCGAGCTTAGTAGCTATTCTGGGCATAATACTAAAAAGAATGCAGCCCCTGAAGGAATGAATAAAATAATTTTAAGTTGTTGGTCCCAAAAGAACAAATACTTTGAAATATTCTGAAACATAAAATCTGCCTTCATCTTAAAAGCCTTTAACATTAATCTGAAAGTTTAAAGAGGTCTGTGAGTCATGAGATGTTTGCTCCCAGACTGAAATTCTATATAAAAATTGCTCCCTGGAAAGAATTCTCAACCAGAGGTTATAAAAACCAAAAGCAGTATTAACAATGGAAAGTCCAACCTAACATCAGCCTGACAGCTACGACACCCTACTCAGCAGCGTCCTACGACTGACTGCTCACTCCACTCAGGGTTAGGAGGAATCCTTAGTCCTTTTAACTTGGAAGATGCAAGTATCTGCTTCTCTCCATTGTGCTTTAAATATAACTAATCAAAGTATAAGATACTGGTTCATACAATCAGGGATTAATTACATCGTAATTAACCAAAAACAGCAAAATCTTCCAATGTCTCTTTCAAATGACAGCCCTGGGCTCCGGAGCTACGACCCGGAGTGCAACACGAGCACGGCAGCCGTCCAGGCCCCTCCCCTCCTCCCTGGGCCCCGCGGGCAGAGGCACCCCCGCGGCCGTGCTGGTGCTCCCGCTGGTGGCTGTGCTCTCAGGAACCGCTGGGCTCCAATCACGCCTCACTGTCCACTTGCAGCCCCCTCAGAGCTGGGGCAGGCCAAGCTTCTCGCTCGCTTTGTCGCCTACTCTAGTCTTAGCACCGACGCCTTTCGGGCCTGCACGACAGCCAGCAAATAACAATACTAGAAACAGGACAAAACAACCACCACCTGTTCTTCACACAGTAGCTTGGCATTTCACACCTTTAAAGGAAACTGTAAAGGTAAGAGGGAGTTCAACAAATCAGAATATTAACTTCGACGGATTTAATGTTCTATTTCACCAAACACACACCCAATATGCCTTGACATCTGAGTTCATTACTAAACAGAAAACTAAGAAGATAATATTTCAATAGCTATGGAAATAATTTCAAATACATCCTTTCACATATAAAAATAATTTCTATTAATCAGTTTACTGTTCTAAACATACTGACCATAAGTTTAAATAAAATGACCATTAGAAAGGTGATCCGGGGACATAAATCTTCTAGCTCGTTAAAGAATCGCAGCATAAATTCTCTCCTCCCCGCAATGCAGAACTCCTTTGGGATAAGGTCATCTTCTAGGGCCAAGATTCTGTGTACATGTTTTAACAGAGAAAATGATTTATAGATTTTCATTTTCACGTTCAATATTTCAGTATGCACCCAACGGTATGGCCTCAGGAAATTGAAACAGAAATGACAAGTTATCTGGAAGACGACCAGCAACCAATCACCAATCAAACTGAACGAGTCCTTTCTTTTCACAAAACCCAGCTTTATATATTTATACATAATTTTTTATGCCAATATTGTTTCTATTGAAACAAGTAACAAGACTACCCTTCTCTCCCCTCTGGACCCTTTCATGCCTTGTTATTCCCTCACCAATTTGTAGTTAAACCTTAAGCATGTATCATACAATGTGCAGAAAAACAACCACAATTCAGACTACCTGAAGAAGATATCTGTTTCCTTAGCAAATTCCACAATTTACAGCTTTCTAAGGCTGGTTCCGTGGGTGACACTTCACAGTTACCACAAATGCATTGGTCTCAATTTTTAAGATTACAGGAAAAAGCATACACATAAGTTAACTTGTACTTCAGTGTGTATTGCTCACACGTATGTTCTGTACTCAGTTCAACACTCTCATTAGTGTGAGAAAAATTCACAATAATTGTTTTTAATGTTTAAATCAGTTTGGACATAATTAAGGAAAAGAACATTTTAAAAACAAAGAAAAAAATCTCTTTGAGATATGCTCCTGTTATATCTATACTATCAAACCTATTCCCACAACTCAGCAGCTATCAAAAGGTCACTACACAAAGCAGTAAACAATAACAAAAATAGTTTCCAAATCCATGAGACCCTAGAGCCACAGTGTTCCAAGAAAGGAAACATGGAAATCAGACACAATGCTGAACTTTTGAGGAGAACCTGATCAGTAAGGCAAGGCACAATCACATGTGCTACAAACCCAAGATTAGTTGTTAGGCAGACAATTTAGCCGACAACTGAGCACATGGGATGCACAGACAGCTGCACAGTCAGGGTAGAAATAAAAAACAAGTGCAGCTGATTGGGAGGAAGGCCCTGGTCACTTTATTTTCAGGTTCCTTTAAATCCACAAGGCGAAGCAAGTCAGTATGATTATAAATCTAATCTAACATAATATGACTTTTTCAATTTTTGGCAGTTCACATATCACACCGACTTTTTCTTCTATTATTTTCAGATCGACTAGACGTGTGTTTCACCCAGTTGCGTTGACACTGATCCTCACTGACACTGATTAAGTATTTCTGAGTACCTTTATATCTCCGTCGTCACCACATTAACACTGCTTATTAAGGGCCTATTATATGCAGGTGCTACACTAGGCACCGGGCGTATATCCTGCACAGAAGGGACACGGACGCTGCCCTCAGGGAGCCTGCAATCTAGTTAGAAAGGCTCACTGTGATGGCTAGTTTGACAGGTGAAAAAGGCAAGGTGATAAAGGAGCATATACCAGAGTTTGGGGGAAACGGGGGAGGGGGCTGTCAAGGAACTCTTCCCACCGAGGCCTCAAGGATAAGCGGGAGTTCATTTAGTGAGGGAGTGGAAGAAGGGGAAGAAAGGGGACAGAGGAGGAATTCCAGGCAGTGCCCCTCCACAGGGGAGGTGTTCTGTCTGGGTTCTGTCTGTCCCTCATCCTCATCACATACGGAAAGGCTCCACTTCATGGATGGTCAGAGGTGCTTGCAACCTTCAGTATGTCAAGACACCACATTTCTTACACTTCTACTGTTTTTATATCAGATCACATAATTCAAGAAATGAGATTCTTCCGCCTGCCAATGCAGGAGACACGGGTTCTAGCCCTGGTCTGGGAAGATCCCACATGCTGCGGAGCATCTAAGCCCGTGCGCCACAACTACTGAGCCCGCGTGCCTAGAGCCCGTGCTCTGCAACAAGAGAAGCCACCACAATGAGAAGCCCACGCACCACAGCGAAGAGAAGCCCCCGCTCGCCACAACTAGAGAAAGCCCGCGCAACGAAGACCCAATGCAGCCAAGATAAATTAATTAATAAAAAAAAAAAGACATGAGATTCTTAGTTCTATAAGTCAGAACAAGACTTTAATAGATCCATCAAGAAAGCTTTACCAAGGAACATTCTGAATTGGGAGAATTCATTTCCTCCCTCCCAGAAGAGTATGAAGTGAAAATTTTACATCTTAAGCAGTTTCACAAAGCTGAACCATACATAAAATGAGGCAATCACCGATAACACTTGTTTAAAACAAAATGTCTGTCAGAAAACCTGGCTTATCTCAACTGATGGACACAGTTCCCATTCATGGCAGAACTAAGTTCAAATACAGAATCACTAAGCAAAAAGCTTCTCTCTGCCTGCTAAGTAAAAGAAACGCCTCAGAGAGGAGAAGTGGGCACCCCCATTAACACACCCCAGTCTTCACAGGCGTGCTTGTTTGTATTTTGAAAATAGAACAGTGAAGACATTGTTTTTAATACGGATTTTCCTAGTACCTTTCAAAAGCGTATTGTCACTGGACTTTCCCAAAACCACCAGTAACGTTCTATTTTGGCTTAGAATATTTTGTCATTACATTAGCGGAGATAAGGATAATCTTGTTATTACTGTTGACATCGTGTTCTGTTGTGTGTGTATGTGTTCTAAAATTGGTAAAACTGCTGTCAACACAAACCCAAATTTCATTTAAGAATCCTTAAGTCAACCATTAGTCACAAATCTTCTAAATTTTTGAATGATCTAGAAAAATAATGAAACAGTTTTATGAATATATAAGCAGTTTGACTATTTAAAACTGAAATTATTATATATATGAATTTTCCAATAAAGCCATGTAAAAACTGTCTCTCAGTCAAATAGGCTGACGGGAAATAAGTCAAGCCTATCAACTGAAGAAATGAAGTTCAGAAGTCTACAGTGCTTATTCATCCACTCCTTCAAAAAGGGCACTTAAAGTCATAGATTATTATAAAGAACTCCAATGCCTAAGTAAGTGAAATACTATGCACATTTATTTATATTGTATTTACCATTTGTGAAAACTGCCCAGTGAATAAAGTCAAAACCTTGCTTTCTGTTAGAGCACCTAGTATATTGTGAATAATCAATGAGTACTAAGCACCAATAACATGGATACATTTCCTAAGAACTAAAATCTGGCATGTGCATATCTCATTATTAAATCACTTGAAAGTTATTGTTAATTAAGCATCAAACTGTTAAATGGTCCAGGTACCACCAGTACACACAATGTCCAAGGAAGTCCAGAGGAGGTTCCTACACTCCTAGATTTCTGCCTGTGATGTCCTTTAGAAAAATATGAAACAGAGAAAAGGAAAATGTTTCTATTTATGTTCTCTTCACATGAATTTTGAACCACTCTAGGGTGCTTAGTGTCATTAAACCATTAAAAAATGCTTACTGGAGTCACACGCTATGTGTCCCCCAATGCTTAGAACACAATGGGCTCAAAGCAGACATTCAAGTATTTGCCAAATGAATGAAAAAATAAAGCCTACCTAATCCTGCTTTGTTTTGGTGAACTTAAAAAGCAGTGGTTAAAACTAACTCTAAATGCTAATTTAGAGTAAAATAAGAAAAGCAGCAGGGATCTGTTCCATCGATTAACTACCACAAGTGTCCAGGACTACAAGTGTGTATTTACCGTAAGTCAGAAGCATTTCAGAGCACAATGCTGAGAAGGCTAGCTAGCATCACAATAGTCAGTTGCATTCATCGTCCTAGAATACCTTCGCTATATCATCGTTCTGCTTAAAAATTTCTAATTGTTCTCCACCATTTTTAGAATAAAGTCCAGATTCCTTAGCCTGGAATTGCAGGCCCCTATTTATTCAACAGAAATGTACGAACTTCCTGCTCTGAAGCAGGCAGGTAACTAAGGATAAAAAGATGAACAACAAAGGGAGCCTTCCCTTGAAGAGCTCACATCCCAGTGAAGAGGTCTCAGAAGCAACTGCCAGAGATGCAGCCGACGGAAAGTCAAGGCGAGGCTCAAGTTTCAGGCTACTCAACGCAGCCTCGGAAGACTGGCTGGTTCTCAGAAGAAGAGTTAGAGCTGGTTTTCCATTTTACGAATACCACTTTGGCAGCCATAGAGACAATGAATCAGAGCCTCATGTCCCACTCTTTTTGCCAAACTGGCCCATTTCTGACCTTTAGAAATCCTAATTTCGCCTACCGCAACAGCTTCCAGTCACAGCCCAGCACACCCCCCTCGGCTCCCCTGGGGCCTTCGGGGGAGTCCACCCAAACCCCAGGAGAGCCCCTGTCTGCTGACGTCCCTGCAGTAGCCTGGCACTATGGTGTGCTCTCCAGGCACTAAGGGCCTCCCTCATATTGTCAATGACACCATCGGTCAGGGTTACAAAATCCTTGGTGACAAAGGCTGTGGCAGATTCCTCTGAATCTCCCATCATATCCAGCACAGTTCTTCTTCCACAATACGCCTTCACAAGGTACAGTGCATAACTGCTGCTTATCAGCTGGATTCTATTTTATCAAAACAATAATGTGTGTTTAAGTCCCTAAGTAGATAGCATGGAACAAAGAACAGAGGTTTTAAAAGTAACAGTTTCTCAAATTTAAAAACAGAAGTAGTATTTCCAAAAAAAACCCTAAAATCCCTGCATGTTTTTTTCATATTGTTTAACTACTTGTAATACATACAGAAATCAAAACCGCAGGCCTGGCAGCAAGAATACCAACCAGAAAACCAAGTCATAATCCATGATCAGAATCTTAGGCTGTAATAAGAAAGCAGGCAAACACAAGCCCATCTCTCTCTCTTACACACACACACACACACACACACACACACTTATTCACAACTGTTGCCTCTCCAGGTCAAAGCCTAAGAGATTAAAACAAGCCTGTCCACTTGGAAACAGAGGCCAGATAGACCTACTTATTATTTAATATTTAAACAAAAGAGAAAAATCAAGAATGGCAAAACCATTATTAATGTATGTCCAAGAACACCTTCCTAACTGAAAGTTGGCAATCAGATTATGCACATCTCTATATCTCCTAGGATTTACAGTTTTGCCATCAAAAATGTCCATTACAGTCTACTACATAGAAGTTGACTAATCTGATGTCCTGATACAGACTTCTCCCTGTTGCCTACTTTTTGATTATTTCACTCTTTACTTCCATCAAACAGAGGTAAACCTGAAGAACATCTACCTATATTTTGTTTAATATGTCAAAGATATTAACATAAAACCCAGTGTCCTAACAAATGTAGTTATTTCATTAATTGTCAAAGTTTCATGAGGTCTTTACTTCAATTAAAGCGCTGTCCCTTTCACGTGTCATTTTTAAGAAACTGATTTGCTTTACAACATTTTGTTAAATGTTAACAAAATATATTTTAAATACAACTTGTGGATTAGTCCACCATCTAGGTGAAATTTCTCAAATAATCATTTCTTCTGTTATAGCACTGAATGAAACGTAAGAGTCCTACAACCCTACAAGTTTAGAACTTCATTGTTTCTGTTTACTTCTTCAGGGATGTTATCAAGGAGATTCTCACAAACATAAATAATAACAGTGGAAGAAAAGCATTTGAATATGATATGGAGAATACAACTTAACCCACTTGCACCAAGCACGGTCTTCGTAATGTCTCACTTAACGCTCTCAGCCTCACTTACCTAAAATATCAAATACAACTGGAGGACATGACTTCCAAAGTCCCTTCCAGTCTCAAACATCCGCCAAATTCTAATTTCCTCTGAAATAAACAAACAAGTCACGCTGCATAAATTGGAGCAGTTCCCTCTGAGCCAGGGACCCTGGGCAGCTGCAGGTCAGTCCCCGCCCCCGAGCAGAGCCTCCCGAGGATGCCTGAGCCATTCCTAAGATCCCTTCATGAAAGTCTTCACGGAATAAAACACTACTGAGAAACAGTCAGTGGCCAATTAATCTGAAATCTAAAATACCAAGAAGTGAAAGTTTTGATTTGCTTAGAATGACATTTCAAGTACACAGTTGACCTCACAAAAAAAACTAAGTTAATGCTACTGGGTTTGTTACTGTTTCTGAACTATTTAAAGATGATGTGATGCTCTAAGATTCCAATTTATAATTATTTCCCTCCTCAAGGTTCAAGGGAACTATCATGTGTTTAAAGTTAATGGGAAAAACCATATAAAATAAATGACATTCTCAGTTTCATAACTTATCCCCTCTTTTAACCCTTCCCATATAGATATTTCTCTTACATTAAAAAAATCAATCATTTTGTGAATACATATTAGAGCATCATTTCATGAAGTACTTCATACAGTTTGTCCTATTATAAATCAACACTGAAAAATGTGTGAGCTATAAGCCCATTACTAACTCACACATTTGTAAATGACTATATGAATGTAATTTATTTAATAAGCCTGAGAATTTGTTGTCTCAAAGAAAAAATCGTATGTCCTCTTATAGAAAATACTCCCTGTGGCTTCTTACTGTGAACCTGTAAATCAATAAGCAAACGGCACACACCACTGGACTATCTTCCTAAAAGATTATTATGATTATCAAATATTATTACAAAGTCATAATTATCAGCAAAAAATGCTGTACCCAAAGGGGGAAAATATGGTGAGTAACAACAAAAATTATGAATTCTAGCCCTGACTCTGTCACCGTCCAGCAAATGCAAGCTTAGGAAATCCACTCAATGTCCTCCCTTTACTGCCTGTCCAGTGAAGAAAAGCCTGCCCATTCCTCAAGCAAACCGTTACAAGGAAAAGAAAGCTCATGCAAACCTCTTCTGCCATATTTTCATCTAGCTATACAGTTAAAACAGCAGATTTCAGTGTATACACTGAACAAATTACTTTAGAATAAGTAACAAAATGTTAGCAATGTAAATACTGATTCTAAATTATGACACAACTGTATTATTAATTTTCTCTCTGTAATAGAAAGGCTTTTAAATACTAGCTTTAACTGCATGCTTAATTTTCACCCGAAAATCCAAAAGAAAAAGGAAAAAAGATCTTCATGTTTCCTTGTTGCCATGATTTTTAGGGTTTCCAAATTCTGTTTATATGTCCTGTTCCAGCAAAATGAGTGTCAATATGTTTTACTGACATCTTACACTTACAGTTTTGTAATTTTTAAAAATTATTTATTTATTTATTTTTGGCTGCGTTGGGTCTTCGTTGCTGCACGCAGGCTTTCTCTAGTTGCAGTGCGCGGGCTTCTCGTTGCGGTGGCTTCTCCTGTTGCATAGCACGGGCTCTAGGCGTGCAGGCTTCAGTAGTTGTGGCTCGTGGGCTCTAGAGCGCAGGCTCAGTAGTTGTGGCTCACGGGTTTAGTTGCTCCGCTGCATGTGGGATCTTCCCCAACCAGGGCTCGAACCCGTGTCCCCTGCACTGGCAGGCGGATTCTTAACCACTGTGCCACCGGGGAAGCCCTGTAATTTTTAAAAAGTTCCCACAGGCACCTTCTCAAAACATCACAGTGGAGTGAGGGGGGGAATAATTTCCAGGTTACAGGTGAGAAAACTCCAAAGAGGCAAGTTATATGACTTATCCAAGATTATACAAGGAGAAAATAATAGAATTCAGATTTCCTGACTCCTATAAATCAGTTATTAAGTTCAGCCTATCGTGTGTCTCTTCACACACACTCACACACACACACACACACACACACAGCCCTGAGTAACTGTGGCTTCTTCCTGGAAATCGAAAGACTGCAGAAATCTGCATACAAACAAAATTTTCTCAAGCTCTGTAAAGCCACAGTTCACAGCTAGGGTTTCATGGGCTGGAATGCAATCCTCAAGACCACAGAAAAATTGTGTTTAGCTCAAAACCCAACCACATCCTGGAAAGTTCTGAGCCAGCCTCGGGTCCCCAAATCCCTTGCTTTTCCTAAATGAACACTTCTGCCATTATAGGAGTCTTCCTTATGCATCCTGCTTTACCAAGGATAATCCTTCTGGCCAGGATAATCCTTTTTAAAAAACAGTATTTATAATACCCCTTTACTGTTCAAGAACCTTTATAAAATTCCTGTCACTTAACTGTTAGACAAAATTTAAATTCACCTCAAGTATTCAAGGCTTGCTAGGCAAATGAATAAAGCAAACATAAAGAGGCCCATCCTGAAGAGTATCTATTTCCGTTTTGAAAAATCATGTATTTCACACTTAAAAAATATTTGACATAAAGAAAAAGATCATTTTTTACTATAATCCATTTTGATCTAAAAACTACATGAGGATACACTTCCAAATAATGTTTTCATTTAACAAATCGCAATAGAATGCATAAAACGCAAGGTCCTATATTAGACTGGGTGACCAAAAAAAATGTAAAAATTAACTTATTTCCTTCTCTCAAAGAGCTTAAAATATAGCAGATAAGAATAAGGACGAACTTCTATGAAATTGCAACAAATTATGATATTGACCATATTCCATATCAAACAATATTCCCAATTTTCTAAGGTTTTTTTAATGTAAAAAAAGGAGGGGTTAGGTATCAAATTATACCAAATGCTTTTCTGCTCTAGTAAGCTTATCATACAAGTTTTCTTACTGAACCAAACAAGGTAATGAATCATATAACTAGACCTTTTCTATTAAACCACCTTTATATGCTCAGATAAACCATCCTTGATTAATGAATGACTGACTCTTCAACTGTTCCATTAGTCTTAATTTTATTACAGAGTGTACACCAATATTCAGAAGTGTTTTCCAAACTCTGTTCTTTAAAACACCAGATTCCCTTAAGTTGTTATTGGTATTCCACAACCAAAACAGAGAGACAGAGAGAGATCCATCATCAAAGGTATCTGCAAAATACTGGGCTAAACAAATACTGGGCTAGACTTCTCGGGGACCCTAATATGCTAAAAAGAGCACTGTGACTCTCCAAAATGGTACCCTATACAGATTTTTCCAAAACTGTCTAGCCACAAAACTCTTCCACAGAACTTCCATTAATCTCTTGGAGAACTCTGGTAATCTGTTAAACACAGCTCGGTTGACATTTTACTTAAATGTCTGGTCCAATTTTTGGTATTAAGAATATACTAACTCAAGAGCATGAATCAGAAGATTCCCATTCATTTAATTTTATGAAATGAAAATATAAAAACTGGGCTTAGAAGTCTGTTGCGAAGACAGCTCATATAACTTCAATTCTTCATGGTTACTGGTCTGCTAATGATTACAGCGAGTCAGTTTTTTAAAACTGTCCTTTATTGTCTTCAGTGCTTTTCTCTTTTTCATTCAATTCTACTTTGGAATTCTTATTCTTAACCTTCTGTGTTTTCTATTGTGTTTTCCTTATAAATCTTGGCCTACCTTTTTATTTTTAACCTTTCTATGTTTCTTTGTTCTAAGCATCTTTTGAAAGCAGGACACAGTCGAGGATTATTTTTTAGGTTGAGTCCGTCTTTTAAAACAGAAATTTAATACATTTAACACATTTAACACGTTAAAGACATTTAATGTAAACTGTTTCACTGGTATTTGTCTTTTATAGTCTTGTTTTTTGTTTCCTTCCTGTTTGTTTTTTCATCTCTTGCCGTATGAACCATGTTTGCTTGCTTTAATCCTGTCCAGCTACTCAGAAAACAAACATATATCCCCTCCTATTTTAAATGCTACTGATGGTGACTTCCAAGTTTTTTTAAGTCCTCCATTAACCAGTTTTTGGCTGATTATCAAGGGAAAAGTGAAATCCATCTTATGATACACAATCCCGTCCAGGTTAGCCAAGGGCTGATCACGCCATTACTTTTCCCCTAATGCTCCGTATCTCCAAATCCTCAGATTATATGTTTTATAGCCATAGCCTATCTAAGTTATTCCTGGCATTTTGTACTATTTCCAATCTTGAATAACACCTGTTTAGTCCTGCTTTTACATCTAATTTGCTCCAGTACTCATTCCCAGTGCTTTCGTACAAAGATGGCCCCTTCCCAAACTCTTAGTTTTGACTTTTCTCCTATAGTACATCTTTAAGTATTTTTTCTAAAGGTCACACATGCAACACATTTTCTCTACCCCTTGAAAATCTGAAACCATCACTCCCTTTTAATCACACGTGAACAATAATTTGGCTATGTATACACTGTTTTAGCCACAACACCATGCTTTGTTCTCTGCAGTAACTGGTCCGTTACTTCCAGTATTTTGTGATACTAAAGAGAACACGTTAATCCCTTCCAATTTCTTGGATGAAGATCCAAGTTCCAGTGACTTACTTTTATCAATTATTGGTTAATGTATTTACTTCTACTTAATCTACTACCTGCCTGAAATAAATCAAGCTAGCAATCTGAATCACCACCATAAAGGGTGTGATTAGAAAATTATTTTATCTGCTTCTTTCATTTCCACACAAAATACATCTTTTGCTCTATGATCAATGAGCAATTCTGCTTATTTGCTTGCTCAGGTTTCCTTGAACGGCAAGTCCCTTGATTATTTAAATCAATAATTATGCATTTTCATCTGGCACACAGCCTGCTTCTTAAATACTGATGATTTATGAACCAACAGCTCCAGAATCTCATTTCCAACCCTACCGGCTGGATCTCTCTGCCTGATTAGCCAAACCAGAAACGTCTAAAATCTTGACCACTTCAAATCCATTCTACTCTGTATTCCCTCCTCAGTGAATGGCACTGCCACTCAGTCATATAGTTCCTAGGCCATCCCAGACCCTCTGACTCCCTCACCTGCACGAGTCCCCAACTCCCATTAATTCTACCTTCCAAACCCTCTCTCTGCTTCTCCCGGACTCTCATGATCCTTGCAGCTATTACAACCAATTAATTGTTCTTCCTGACTTTGGTAATGTAATTCCTACTCTCCACACCCACCATAATGATCAATCTCAAACGAAAACCTCAATATGTCACACTCCTGCCTAAAACCCTTTAAGGAATGAAACTTTTCTTAGCCTTACTGGCTTGCATATAAATCCTATACTCTGGCCTTAATGAACCATTGACACTTCTTCCAAATGCCAGGCTCTTTCACGCCTGTGTGCCTCTGACACACTGTGCCATCCTAGCTGAAACACCCTTCCCAGCTAGCCTGCCTGCCTGGCCAACCTTGCTTCATACTCAGGTGAACCTTTATAAAATACCCCTTTAAGTAATTTGTCCCAGGGCATTTTAATGACTCCATTATCTGTGCATCTGAGGTCCAATACCAACACAAGCAATTACTATTTAAGGGCAGAATCTGTCTCTTCCTTTTTTTTTTTTTTTTACCTCCAGTACATATGAAAGTCCAATAAACACTTGTTAAATAATCAAATTTAGAAAACAAGAATTTATAAAGAACACAGGTCTAACAATCAGGACCTAACTAGTTCAAATTCACATGAGCATCTACTGACACTTCTGAATGATTAAGGACAAGTTATTGCTCTGCTCTGAAGGAAAGCTCACAATGAGCACACAGTCTGCGGTGACACAGCAAGGCCCCAAATCCTTCTCCCTGAGGGACAAATACGGGGAGTTTTCTACCGGAAACAAGTGCCTGGAAGAATGAAGTATTACTACTTCTCAAAAGGGTTAAAGTGGAATACAAATAAAAGATGGTATTATTTCTTCTGCTTATCGTTACAGAAGAATTTCCTATGAGGATAAAAAAAACAAGTGATCCTTACTCACCCCTTTCAAAGAAATTTGTCCAAAAAAGCTTTTGACAGACTTTCCATTTGTTTTGGTTAACTGTGGGCACAGGATGCTGCTACAAACACAATAAATGTCCCTTATCATTCTGCCATGTCATTCAGTTACCCACACAGCAACAACGAAAGCCTGGCAAAAGCACATGATCACTAGGCCAACCATTCAGCTGTAACACCAGAAAAAAGCATGGTAGCCAAACTATAACCATCCACGGCAAAAGACTGACATACGTAAAGAGCTAAGATAAATAGCTTGGACCCATCTTCCAAACCTGATTATAAAAAGCATTCCTTGTACTAAATAATTCATAGTAGTGAATTCTATCATAACAAAGCTGATAAGACCCCATGGAATACAAGCCAGTACTTGGGAACACTTTAATGAGTATGAATTATGTATAGTAAGGTCATTTGTTTTAACAGCCTTTTGTCTGTAACAAGCACTCACTAACCAAAAAATCATCACAAAAAAATAAAAAACTTATTTAAATAAAGGAAAAATTTAATAGCTGTTTCTGAATTAACACAAATTTTACATTTTGTCTTTATTTAAAAAAAGCTTATAAACTGCTGTTTCTTCATTTGTTTATTAGCACATGTGCTCTACCAAAGACACTGCTCTATATTCTGATTATTCCTGAACTTGCAAAACCCTCGTTTCTTTCCAGGCTAGTTTACAGTAAACTATGAAGTGGTTTTAAAAGATGTCCTATCACTTCCTTCCTTTGATGTTCCTAAACACCAGGCAAGGAAAGGAGCCCTACAGCCCAGTGGTAAAGGCAGGACTCCCACCCGGGTCTCCCCACATCCCTGCCAGGGAACTTCTCCACTGACCCACACCCAGGGCCCCACGACATTCTCACGACCTGAGTTAGTCATAACAACAGAGTCTATCTAAGGGACAATTAGGTTAGTAGGACACAATCAGCGTCTAGCAAAACAAACTTCTATGAAAACTCCTGCCTTGCCCCCTCCTGCCCACCCTCACCCCTCAAAAACAGAAAGAAGAAGAAGAATTAGACCTCTTGGCTGCCTGACCGCCTTTTTACTGTGCACAGACTTCTAATGCAATGAAAGTTAACAGAAAATTAAGAAAGAAGGGAGAAAAAGCAAAGCAGGAAAAGCCACTGACTCATAGTCACACAAAACTGTCCTAGCTTTTAATAAAAAGATTTCTCAACAAACGTAAGTAAATCATGGCTATACTTCACGTTTTAAAATTTACCTTCTGCGGAACTAACCTCGATCGCTGTTACAGTCTTCTTCACACCACAGACGCGAACAAGTCTTTGAACGGACTCTGTGGCGTTGCGCAAGGCAGCTGCCGGGCAGACTCTCTCAGCAAACTCTGCCCAGTCACGTCCCTCCTGCCTGCACCGCGGTGCAGGCCCCCTGCTCTTCTCAACACGCACGACAAATCATGCCAAACCTTTACATTCACTAGAAACAAATGTACTTTCTCCGGCACACTTATCATGTGAAACTACGATTTTATGAAGATACTATCCAAAGAATAAGGATGCCTATTGTAAATTAATAGTGGCAATAACAAACATGTTATGCTGAGGAAGCTACCTAGGACCGCACGGGAGACTTTAAACATAAAGGGCTCACGGGAAAAAACTGAACATCTAATGAGTAGTGATTACAGACTTACCCTCAAAATGGAATTATATAATTGACATCTACTTCAGTTTTGTTTTCAGAAACCTTCTGACTCTGCAAAAGTCCATTCCTCTGACTAAAGAACTGATAAAATCTTAGAAAAATGGCAAACAGTAAGAGGCTTTAAAAGCACAGATTTATTAAGGATGGAAACAGCCTTATTTGGGTCTTCACAAGAAACACCTTACATGTCATACTTACAGCTAAAGTCGGGCAGTGACACAGAAGTTAACTTTTAATTTCTCCCAGGATTCACTGAGTATTTACTTATCTTTTAGTGAAACTGCCCTTGTACGTGAAGAAGGCTGGACAGGCCCTGACACACCTTCCCCAGACATGCTCACCTGCTTCCACCTTCCACGCTGATGACCCCGGAGCTGCTCCCCAGCCGGACTGCTCTGCGGTGTTCAAGCCACACGCAACCACCAGCTACCTACCAGACAGGCCATGCGGGCATCCCACGGGCATCCAAGCTCCACGTGAGGCGTTCCCCACCCCCGCCCCACCGAGAAGCCATGTTTGTTCTTAGCTTGGGTAGTTCTGACGAATGCACATTGAATGAGGACGGAGGAAGCGTTCTGTACTCTCGGCGTAAACAGCAGGACTCTGAACTCTACGCTGATCTGGTTAATATTTCTTCTCCTTTGTTCTTCAGCATTAGGCACTATGATAACTTTACCTAAAACTAAGGCAAAACCTGTATTTCCTTGTATCTTAGAGTATTTCCACTTTCCCTTCCCAAGCCAACAGGAGGGATCTGTGCCCTTCTGACAGTCACTGATTTTATGGTGCCCCGCGTGGGAGGACATCTTGGCGCCGCAGTGACAAGGGCAGACCAGCGGTAAGCGTATTCTGTATAGAGCTCTGAGAAGGCCTCCAAAACCATACGAGACAAAGTTTGTCCTCCTGACCCCCATGATCACACTCCTTCTGCTTATGAAGGAGGACAGAGACAGTCACAACTGCAAAAGAATTAGAAAACCTAACAGAGAGATGAATAAACTCTTCACGCTTAGTCAAAGACATCTAAACCCCTGCCTTCAATGAGGCAGCAAACACCAGGACACAAATAAAACATCCTAAGAATCTGCAAGAAAGTGAAGTCTCTAATGTCTTTATTTCATCCCATTTCAATACAGAGCCACAGCTACTCAAAGGTGGGGGACAGGGGTAGGGAGAAAAAAGTGCTGGAACTGGAGATAGAGGACAATATCACCTACCCAGACCCTCTGCCGTGACTGTGGCCCATCCCGGACGCCCGTCCGCTTGCTTCCTTATCTTCTCCAAAACCCACTCAGCCACTTTTTGACCACAGCCAACGTGTCTCCCAGTTGCTGGGAATACAAAAAGCACCGAGGCAGTTGCGATCCATCAAGTTATTCGTCGGCGAGACATAAAGAAACCGGCTTTGCAGTGTCAGGAAACACGTACCCCGCCGGACGCCGTGGCAGGGACTGCCAGCACAAGAGCGGCAGCCAGGCCGGCCCCGCAGAGAGAGCACCCAGGTGCGTCCGAAGGAACTGTGCCAGCTGGCCGGGCAGAGGACGGGCACGTCCCGACTGACGCAGGGAGAGCGGGGCCACCACAAGCAGGGTAGGAACGCAGGAGCTAAGGACGCAGCAGAGGGAGCACCAACGCCCAAACCGCAGTTAGGAGACTAAGGGATTGGAAATTATTCAAGACAATAGTTGAAGGATTTTAAACAAGGGAAAAACCTACCTAGAAACAGGTAGAAGGTGTTGGAGGTGTTTCTTTAAAAAATGAATCAATAGGTAGATAGACAAACAAATAAATTTAACTTAATCCTAAAATTTTAAAAGGGGAGAAAAGTTAGAGGACGCTAAAGGGGGAATCTATTTTTTAAAAAAAAGAAAGAAAGAAATAGCACTTCTTCTTGGTAATCTTACTTTTTCTTGGTAACTTTAAAGTATAGTATAGGATCACTTAAGTCGGGATTTTCAAATATAAACTAAATTTCTTCATACATCTCGTAAGCCAAACTCAACTTAATACATTTTTTTAACAAATATATCTGAGGTCTCCTTTATAATAACCTTGATTCTATTTTGATGCTAGTTCCTGACCTGCCATTAACTAAGAACCAAATAAAGAAGTATCAAAGCACTATAGCTTTTACCCCTATTAAAAACTAAACTTGAAACCATAAAGATACAAGTAACTCTTTATAATCACATCACAGGAGAGGAAAGCGTCAATCTTCTGAGCACAGTACTCAAGACCTTTGATAAGGTGGTACCTTCCCAGGTTAATTGCCTATGTGCTTCTTCTTGAGTTCATGAATATACAATGTATTTCTGGTCCATCTGGCTTGCCCTTTAAATGTTTTTTAAAATAATTATTGACATTTTGATTGTTCTTTTAAACTTCTAGCAATGAAAAATATGAAAAGATACTAAATAAAACGTATCTGTTTTGAAGTGGAACAACTTTTTACTATGTCAGCATTTGATGAACACAAATCAAATGATAATTTTCCATCAATTCAAATTAGTAATTATTCCTAAGAAGGGAATAACTTAGTTCAACATTTTCTCCATGAGGGGATTATTAGAACATCATAATGGAATTCATTTGGCAAATATATACAGTAAGCACCTTCTATGGGCAGAGAGAGGTTCCTTCCCCTTTACAGAAAAGCCAAACCACTTACCTTGAACTAGGAATGGGCTAGCCTCTAAGGAAGGGAAACATAAGGATACCTAGTGAACATCTTAGTAAGTCAGGTTCAAATCAATGTCATCTGACTCCTGGTCCTGTTTTAATGTACGTCCTAATTAGAGGAGCTCAGTTCTTACTTTGTTCCTTGTTGCCCAAGCCTCTAATTTATACCTAATCACCCAACTGGTCTCTGTCCTGACTCCACACACCCCCCCCCATCCCCACCAACTTCATGTCTGGCATACTCCTGTTTTTTCCCAGTCCTGGTTCCCATCTCACCCCACTCTGAGATCTTTCAAAAATTCAGAGTTCAGACGCCAAGCCCAGGTCAGACCTTTACCCATTTCACAGAGTAAACCTCCCTCACACCACGCCCTGTGGGCCCCTGTGTCTGCCATTCACCCTACACTTCCCTGAAATCAACTGCCCAACTGTCCTGGACGTTCTCTCACTACGAGTATCTACCCAGACCTTCTGCCCCATACAGGCTCTGGGATGCAGCCGTCTGCCATTCCCTGAATGGCCAGTTCTGACAAGAATGGTCCCAGGCCCTGCAGGAAACACAAATATGTACAGGACATGATTCACACCTTCCAGAAGCATATATTCCAGGGAGGAAGCTAAGACAAGTACAACTACGGGGAGAGTCGATAAGCACTAAAGGCCTAAAGAAGCAGAAGAAAGATTTCTTTGTACTTTTTGTACAACATTTGAGCAGAGTCTTAAAGGATAAAGATGATATTTAATCACTGAGATTGAACAGCTGAAGTATAAAAAAAATGGACATTAAAAGCAGCTAGAAAAGCATAAAGATAAAGCAGACAGGCCAGAAAGGGTACAAAATTTATCGAAAAATGGTAAGTTGTCAGATGGGACCAACATCTGGGGGAGAACAAAGACGTGAATCTGGAAAGGCAGGTCAGGGTTGAGGCTGAAGACAGAGGTCCCGATACAGAGCTGTTAAAAACGGGTGAGCCGGGAGTGAGCATACAGATAATACTGCTCACGCCTGTCTCCCATCTTCTGCAATTAATCAAAACGGAGTTTTAAAAGCATAAAGACAGATCTTTGTTTAGATTATTTGTCTACTCACTGTGGGCTACTTCCCAATACCCCCAAATTTCGTTCTTCCACCTGTGCACTGGTGGGACCCAGGAGGAGAGTGGGGAGAACAGTAAAGGAACAAATGGGGAAAGGAGGGGCATAACAGGAAGAGACGCAGACTCATCCTTACAGCCGCTGCAGGTCTCCAGGGAGCAAATGGCCTGCCCCTCTGCCTGCACGCAGGTGTGCCTCCCAAATTCAGAGAAAGCTGGCCTTGATTCGAAACTAAGTTTAACATCAAACGCTGTGCAGCCGACTGGATCATCTTCCCAACGGTCTCAAAATGCATATGCAAATACCCCACAAGCTTCACAGTGAAGAAAAATGGATGTTCGTTTGGGTCTTAACTCTGGAAACACTGCCATTCAGAGGCTGACAACCCAGCTCAAAAAAGGCCTAGGAACTGCAGCGCGCCCTGCAGGGACCACACCCCGGGAGACAGGGTGCCCTGGCAACCTGAACACATCGTCGCAGCCCAGGCTCCTTTTTATTCACTGCACCATTAATCACACTCCCGGTGATCTCTCTCCTAAGCCAGACACTCAACTCTTAAACTGAGTTCTGTGGATATTAATTTAACTCACCCTAAGACCCTGTGCTTGGCCTTTGAAAATATATAAAAATGAACCTGGACTCGATCCAGGACTTCAAAACCTTCTTTGTCAAGCTGTCTCTTCTTACATTATTTATGATCTACATATGTATATGTATATATATATATTTTTTTTTAAGGTGGGTGTAGAAATGGTGATAAACAAAAAGGGCCTGAATTTATTGATACACTCCAAATTAATTAAAGAAAAAGGTAAACAAAAAAATCACTGATAGAAAGTAGTTTTAAAATGGCCACGTAGGCTTGCTTAAGTAGAGAACATACTTACATGTTAAGGCCTGTATCTGGGACAAGGAGGGCAGCTAGAAAGGACTCGAGAACCAGCCCCTTGTTATGGATGGAAAAAGGAACAGGTTAGTCATCACGCTGTCATCACGCTGTTCCCGAACACTTTCCAGCTCGGCCAGATAAGCAGGACAGGAGACCCTGGCAAAGTCAAGCCCAGGAGTGACAGAGAGAACTGCAGGTAGAGCTCGGGCCTTGGGGCCTGGAGGCAAAATCTCTGCTGCCAAGCTAAGGGCTTTGCCCTTAAGCAAAATGCAAACCATCTCGGGGGTAAGGAAGTGGTAAGCTTTCACACCCAGCTGAGAAAAATACCCTAAAAATGCCAAAAATGGTGAGAACAGCACACAGCATAAGCAGTACACTCAAGAGGGACCGTTTGGTTGGGGCAGAACTAAAATTAACACTTAGATGTACTATTTTCTTTCGCTAGTTTGAAGTGGCATTTTCTCTCCTATTATTACTCAGTTCTTATTTACAGTTATATGTATTTATCTAATTTATTTTAATTGATTTATAACACTGATTTCAGTAATACCTGGCCACCAGTTGAGCTGAGACATTGGCTACATGTGCCAGAAGGGTCTGATTACTAAGCGTGAACTACTCCAAGGGCCACACACCCTCAGCGAGAAATGATGGTAGCAGTAGGGATGGACTTCCATCATAAATAATTTTTTAAATGAAAAAATCTTTTTTAAAAAGGCCATGTGGCATTTCTTACTGTTGCCTGAGGAACACCTCCATTAAAATCACTTGCACTGCATCAGAGACCAGCAGCTTTCCAATCTGTGTATAACAACCATCTGGGGTACTTGCTTTTAAATGCCAGTGCTTGTACGTACCAAATCAGTGTCTCTGACACAGGCATTCTAAGGACCATAGTGTGAGAAACACAGTAATAAGACAAATGCTTTGAAAATACAGCCTACCACGGTGATGGCAAGAAGGTCACCATGTATTCCTGAACAGCTATACAAGTTTTCTAAAAATTATTTTCAATGTACAAATAGATATAACTATTTCAAGGAATCGTAAGATAAATCCTTTAGGATTGATTTGATTAATCTCTAATAACTGCTTTGTAAGATAGGATTTTCACTGAAACAGGGAACACATATAATAAACAAATGAGAACCAACTTAAGAGAGAGGCATGGCTACAGAGAAAAAGGAAACAGCCCATCATGATCTCTGAATCACGGCAAAAGAAGAAATTAACGGGAGAGACTGGTCAGTGGGGTTGCCAAACATTTCAGTCATACATACTGTGCGAGAAGCAACAAGGACACGTAAGTTATTGTCAATACAGCAAAATGACAAACAACAATGAAGCCTGGCCCTCATGAATCAAGGTATCTAATATAATGAAATGTGTATTTATGAAATACTGACCAAACAACCCTGTGATCACCCAAGAGCTTTCTGGCCTTTACTATCTATCTACCACCTCTAACTAAGGACTCTTTCCTAGCACTGGCCTCCATAACGGGAATTTCTTCTTCTTTGATCCTATTTCATAGTAAGGATATAGCAACATACCCTAACGTTCCTCGTTCTAGAGGCAACAGAAATACTTCCCCACTACACAGCTGGGCTCTCGAATATTTGCTGACTTGAATCAAGGCCCTGATATGGGCAATCAGAGGTGCAATGTCACTCTATCCTCAAGTCTTTTTTGAGCACGTACTGTGAATGCAACAAGACTGCTAATTCAAGCAAGTGAAAACAAAACACCACGCCTACTACCAAGAGCATGACAAAGGTAACACACAAGGCAATATGGACTATTAAGGAATCTAGTGGAATGTGGATTAGCAAATTCACATCCTTGAGTTTCAGTTTATTCTCACATTAAATGAAAAGGCCAGTTTAGACAATTTATAAGTTTCCTTCCAGTTCTGAAAGTATTTGATTTAGTGAATTATGGACTTAAGGTCTCCTAAGGGAAACTACAAAATAATGGTGAATGGAAAATGTGATTTTGGAACAGCTGTTCTGTAGTAGTATAAAATACAAACTGCAGATGACATATGTACAGGATAACCTGGGTACCTTTATCTCTCAGGTACAATCTCTGTACAACCTTAAAATACTCTGTTCAGAACAGAAAGACCAGAAATCTAAAAATCTCTTGTGTGGTGAAGAATCTGGGGGGGGGGGGGGGGGGGAGTACAGATTTTGCTTGTTAAATTTTAAGTGTAAGTGAATAGAAGTAAAGATGAGGTCATGAGGTGACCCTAATCCAGTTAAGACTGGTGTGCTTTTAAGAAGAGGAGGAGACACAGGAAGAAGGCCACCTGACACAGGCAGAGACTGGAGTGGCGCACCTATCAGCCAAGGAGCGTCCAGGACGGCCGCCAACACAGAGGCTGAGAGAAAGGCATGGGGCATGTTCTCCCAGGAGCCTGCACGGAGAGCACAGCCCTGGGGCCAATTTGATTTCTGACTTCTGACCTTCAGAACTGTGAGCGTAAACTTCTGTTGTTTTAAGCCACCCAGTTTGTGGCAATTTGTTGGGGAAGCCCTGGGAAACCAATACAGGAGGTGTTAAGTACCAAACCCAGAGCATCCATCACCTGGACCGTAGCAGTCAAGGGCGCCCAGAATAGCAGCGCCATCGTGAGCAGTGGCTGTGTAGTCCCAGGCTGGTGGCTTTCTGATCACGAAAGAGGCAGCAACTCCCTTGGTGGCCCGGTATTGGGAAACTTTGCTAGAAGCTCAGACTCCCTCCCAGCCACCAAATACTGTTAAACATGGTGTAATAAATTCCTTCCTACTTAAAAGAGAGAGGGAGAGAACGATGAGAATGATTAGAAGAGCAGTGGGAGAAGCGCCTAATAAAATACAACTCTTCATCAACAGCTGATACTTTGAACACTCTAGGTCACAAAATGACAAAGTGAAGTTGAAAACAATATGCCACTCAACAACCAAAATATTTATCAAATGTAGAAACTTCATTAAAACTTTAGTTCAGGTGTATATTAAAAATGTTTTAAAAAATGCCATTTTTTCAAAAATGCCATTTTTCACTGAATACCTCACCTGCTACTATGCTATTCTAAATGTGTCTAAATACCAAAGACTGTTTAAAAAAAAAAAAAAAAACACACACAAAAGAAGTGAATTTGTAGGTTACCATAAAAAATTGAGAATAAACATCAATTTATTCCTATAAAATCAATCCAACAATAAACATTCTTCTTGTATAATGTTTTTCAATTTACCTGTATTTGTTAAATAACAAACCATGCTTAGAAGTAAACTATTTGAAATAAGGACAAGCTATTTGGCTGAAATAAATTACCTATTGTCCAGTTCTGGGTATCTTTATGACAGTATGCAAACATATCCCATTATTTTACTATAGGGTTCAACAGTTAGATATAAAAGGCAATGGAAGACTGGCAACTCGTTACATTTTAGAGGTATAACAGTTTTTCATAAACATGTCTAACTGTTCCATTTTTCCAATCATAATATAATAGAGGATATGTGGCTTTGCTATGGTTACAACCACAAAAAAATTAGAGTAATTTGCCAGTTAAATATGAGAATATGAGAAAACTATCTTAACAATAAAAAAAAACAGAACTGGAAGCACACTAGAAAGAATATTCTGATTTTTTCCATTTTTGAATCAGTATTTAAGTATCTTTCTGCAGCTCTCACTTTTTTTGTTGTGCAAAATATAACCCCCAAGGCTCTTGTGGCTTTTTCTACCTGAGGAACTAAGGACGACTGTTCTTTCCCCGCAAAGTTCAGTAAAAACATTAACTCGTGCTGGGAACAATTAAATTATAAATATGGAAATCGCAGGGCAAAAGGGAAGAATGACTAAGGCAGAGAAAGTAGAAATGGCAGCAGAGCTGGGTAGGAGCCTCTTCAGATAAAGCTGGGCAGCAGGGCCTGCATCAGAAGAAACTGAGAAGACATGTGTTTCCCACCACAAAATGTCCTAAGAATAGAGAAAGAGGTGAAATGAAACTAACACTCACTGAGCCTACTACCCTACTTCTACAAAGACGTTGTCATTTACTCCTCAAAGCAATGTGACCTAAGCTGAGAAAACTACGGTCTGAACAAATCAAGTAACTCAAGCAAGGTCAGAGGGTAGGAGAGGAGCCTGGGCCTTAGTCTTTTTCACGTCACGGTAAACACAGAAAATAGTATTTGTGCAGCAAGGTCACACAAAGAGTAGAGGCTGGTAGCAGCCGGTGGCAACTAGCCCTGAAGCTCCAAAGCCCCAGGCCCCGCCCCGAGGTGTCAATATTTCGGCCCACCCAGAACCCACTCCTGGCTAGGACTGGGAAGTCCTACTGTGTAAGCTCAACACTGTTGCCTCTTCCATCCCACTCAGCCGCTTCTCAGCAGCTGCAACCAGGTCAGCCACAGCCAACTCTACTGAGAGCAAAGAGGCAGGGACCCCGCAAGTACCCCCAGGCCACAAACGCCGTGACTATAGCCTCTCCTTACAAATGCAGGCCCTTTTTAGAATTTTTTTTTTTTTTTACTGGAAAAAAAAGTCTTTTATAAAAGACTTAGTCAATAAATAAATAAATAAAAAGCTAAATAAAATGATTAAATTAGAATGCCAAAAAAAAAAGACTTTGTCAATTTTTCTAACAGGAAAAAAAAATCTGTGCACCCTCTTGCTCATGCCAGAAATTCTCTCTCACAGCGGCAAAAGCAGTCACTCCAGTCGACTTAGAACGAAAACTACTAGTTAAAGAAACACAGCAAAGCACATTCCTTCTAGGGCTATCAGTCAATCAAGCAAAGAAAAATGTCTGACATCAGAGTCCATCTTGGCTTAGCAACAAGAAGGAAGCCGGAGAGAGGGCAAATCCACTCGACATCACAGGATGGGTGTGGGATCCCCCCGAGGCAAAGAATGACAGAAATCCCTGAAAACGTGAATAAATCTGAAAGAGGCTGATATATTTATGAGGCCTCTGAGATTAAACACAAAATTTGGCAATGAATAACTGGGCGTTATTCTGAGAGGACTGGGGAAGATCAAGAGACCGTCACAAGGGATCAAAGGACCAGAAAAGGCGAACACAGTGCCGTGGAAAACCCCTGTCAGCCCAAACATCCATCCTAGAATCAGGTTTAGGCCCTTGGTACTACCTTCTAGGGCAGAGCTGGGCCTCCAGCCCGACTGAATGAAGAAAGTTTTACTGGAACACAGGCACACCCACCTGTTCAGGTATGTCCACGGCTACACTGGCAGTAGCTGTCACAGAGCCCATACAGCTCACAAAGCCAGAAACATTTACTCTCTCATCCTTCAGAGTCAAAGTCTGCGAACCCCTGTTCTCTACAAAAGCAACCTGGTGTGAAAAAACTGCCTTTAACGACTTCCACTGATTATCAATAGAAGACCAATGGCAAGGTTTACAGAAAGGTCTATTTCCGTTAAGTAACAGAAAACATATACATTTCTAAAATTTGATAGACCAATTAAATAACTTCCATTCAGTTACACACTATTCCGATTAACACTTTGGATAGCTATTAGCGAACAGCTCATTGTATCGGCTCATTATATACATAGTATGACAGCTGTTATTTTAACAAAGGTTAAAAAAGAGAAGTTACCCTGCTCAAAAAAAATAAGGAATGCTTCAAGACCATCTATCTGTCCTTCTCATTCCCACTGCTCACTAAAAACCATGAAATATATTCTCTAAGTGTTTTCCTTATTCTGTAAAGATATATAATACACAGGGATAATCAAACTATTAATCACCAAAAGAGGAATCAGCAGTTTAGAGGTTTTATAACTCTAAGAATGAATGGTTCTACATTAGTTCTATGTATAAGTTCAAAATTTCTCAACTGCCGTTCTATCCTGCAAATAAATATATTTGATTACAATTATATAAATTCCCTATAAAATTGAAGGGAGGAAGAAATGAATTGAAACATTCGAAAGTATGAAGAAATGTTTCTTAAAACATCTTGCTATACATTTATAGAAATGCTGATAAAGTAATTGCTGGTAAGGCAATTCAGAGCAAACATTAATCATACACGTCATTTCCAAAACACCCTTAGTATTATGCTAAGTTTGCTGCCATGTTTTATGAATGATGTAGTAAAACACCTACCCACATAACTCTTGAGCAAATATTTGAAGGGACAAATATATTAATTTGAATGAAAACAGGAATGTGGACAGAGTATTGCTTTATGCAGCTGCCCTGCACATTTTTAAAATACCAAAGCCTGTTTTAAAAAAAATCAAACAAAACCTGAAAGGAATTTTGGGGACCTATTACCTAATTAAGCAACTTCTTTTCCAAAACTGCATTAAGTAATCATTATTCTCTCCTCTCCAGATGCCTTGAACGGTGGCTACATTAGTAATACTGGAAAGATACTAAAATATCAGACAGTTCCAAAGAAAACAGCTTTTGGCTCTAGAAACACCGTAAAACTCTCTAATGATTTCTCTGACTACATACTTAAGTTAAAAAAAAAAAAAAAAAAAGAAAGAAATCTACATTTCAGTAAATGCACAAGAGTCGGGAAGAAAACACTTAAATGTCTGCAATAAACCAGAGCCTCACACTGCCAACTGCAACCACCAGAAAGATGAAGGGAGTGGAGTATGAGATCAGATACTCCTGCCCACAGACTACACCCGCGTTCTGGTCATGTGGAAACTACAAAACTGAGTTTTATTATCCGGGTAGGTTAACACCCGAGGCCTCAAACCTCCCTCCCCACCAGCACGCGGCCGTCATACCAGGCGTGCTTTCCTCATTCTTGGAGTAAGTGCTGCTTTAGGGGCTGGAATAGCGCTCTTGAAACTGTCCAGCCGGGAGAACGTGTGAGCGGGAAAGGGCGTGGAGGGCGCTGCAGGTGTGGCCCGAGTCCACGACCCCGAGCAGCACAGCAGTGCAAACTAGGAAATGAGTCTGCACTCCAGGGACGGTCGTTACTTTTTTAACTGAAAAAATCTTTTTTCAACTGTCGGAAGAGTCCCAAGTAATTGTAAAAACGCTTAAGGATTGGGATTCTGACATTTCTTGGTTTTCATTTTCAGATAATTTCAAAGAACAAGGAGGGGGCTTGTGAGAGAAACGCGTAAAATGAGGAAGGGGCTTGTGAGAGCCCCTCCCCCTCTCCATTAGTCACACCAACCGGTGAGTCCAAAGCGCGGCTGAACCTTGAAAGGAGACGAGCACCACGGGGTCCTAGGAACCTGCCGCTGCGCCCTCCTCATTTTACGCCTGTTTCTCTCACAACCTCCCCTTATCTTGCCCGTTTACCCCACACGCCCACCCCCATCTCACAAGCCCCCTCCTCGTTTTACGCGTTTCTCTCACAAACCCCCTCCTCGTTTTACGCGTTTCTCTCACAAGCCCCCTCCTCATTTGGCGCGTTTCCCTCACAAGCGCCCTCTCCTCATTTTGCGTGTTTACCTCTCAACCTCCCCTGATCCTGCCCGTTTACCCCACACGCCGCCCCCCTCCCTTGAGCCCCCGGGGTCGGGGGAAGTGCCCGCCCTCCAGCGGGAGCAGGGCCGTCCTCACCGCGCATTGGCTGCGGGGGCCGTCAGTCTGAAGGGGGCGGGGCCTCCCGCACGAGAGCCGAATCTCAGGACCGCTTGTCTTGCAAGGTCCCGGGCTGCCCCAGACCCCGGGAAAGCAACCAGCTTCCACTAGGGGTGCCTTAGCCTTTTAGTTTCGCCGCCCTCCTCCCGCCGTCCCCATAGTTTCTACCCCTTTGACGCCTCCGAGACGCGAAGTTTTTCAAAGCTCCAACATCTCTCCCCCACCCCAGCAAGCTCCCACCTAGTCCAGGGCCAAGCGGAGGATGCTGCGGTTTTAGGAGTGAAGCAACCTGTGGACTGGATCTCCTCGACGGTAGCGAGGGATCCCTTCCTCTGGAAATGAAATTGCTTACGCTTTATGTTAACCGTTTTGGGGGCACTGGCCTTCATCAAGCGTTACAGCCAAGAATACTCGGCATCAATTCAGCAAGAGTTGCCACAAAGCATTAACAGAGTTAACTGTATCTCTTGTCTAACTATTCACCCTTTCAGTGTTTGTCTGATAGTACCAAACGTACCATAAACTTTTTGAGTGAAAGTACTATGCCATTCTCCGACCACACCCGGAGCAGCTCAAGCTCCTGCACAGACTTGATGGGTCTCACACACACATTCTGTACTTTATTCTGTAATGCAACCTGGCGAGACACACTGCTGTAGCCTGCTGGGAGTGTGCATACTCCTTCAAACTGCAAATTCCTCGGAGAAGGAATTAGAAACAGCGGTTCTAATTATAACGGGTACACAATACTCTACAAACCATGGGCATCTGATCGTTTCAACTGCATCCTTACGATCAGTAGCCTCAAAGGAGGGGAAAGATCATTTCACTTCTGCAATATGTTTCTGACTTTCAATTCCATCACCAACAATGCTCAAGGATGGAAACATATCTTACTGTAAAATAAGTATATTTTTAGTATCTATCCCTAACAAGGACTGCAGTTGTGCAAGAACAAGATTCACCTGTGTGAAACATCATCTCCCAAGGCCTACAGTATATAGGAAAGAGGTAACAGGGATTCTTAAATCTCACTGTAGGATCCTTCCTCTAGGTTGTGTTCGCTTCCTGACCCTGTCCTGGGGCAACGTGGTCTTCTTTTCTCCTTTCTCCTCTGCGCTCCCCCTCGCCTCTATGGCTTTGGCCTCAATGTTCAATGTCTTTATTTCTTTTCCATTGCCACTATCACCACCAATGTTCGCTACTGCCTTGCAATCCCTCTCTCTGACGTTTCCTAGTCCTGACAGAGTCCCAGTAAAGCTCCCTCTCCAACAGGTCGGTCACCCTCCCCGCACTGCTCAAGGCCGGTCTGCAAGCCTCCCACCACCCACCTCTCCTCAGAAGTTCGCTCTGCCCAGTCCGCCTGAGGCTGACGGCTGACAGCTGGACCCAACCAATCCGCGTGGAATAAATAACCGCCGCCGCCAATGAGCGTGCGGCGGGAGGCGGAACTTCGCCAAGTTCCTCGGGTCCCCAAACCGAGACCTGTTGCGCCGCAGCCGTGGCCGCGGAGTTTCTTAGTTACGGCGGCGGCCTCGGACGCCCGAGCCGCACGGGGCACGAGGCTCTCGCCACCGCCCACGACCGGACCAAAGCCCCCGCCCGCTCGGCCGCGCGCCCCGCACAGCCTCCTCTCCCCCTGGCGGGGTCCCGAGGCCGCCGCGCGCGAGCCTGACCTCCCCTCCCGCCTGGCTCCCGCCGGCGGCCCCAGCCGGCGGGGCCCCGACCCGCGCGCCAGAGACACCGGCGGCGACTCACCAAGAAGCGGGGAGCTCTCCGTTCTCCGGCCCGCGAGGGACCCGGGGCGGGCGGGCGGCTCGGCCAGGCGGCGCCGCGCACAGGCCCGCTGGGCCGGGGGCTGTGGCTGCTAGGCCCGGAGCGCTGGCCACCTCCCGCCGCGCCGCCCCCGCGGACGCTGCAGGCACGGGGACCCACCCTGTGCACAGCGAGGCGCGTCCGGAGCGCGAGCTTAGCGGTGGCCCATCCTCCCAAGACTCCCGCTCCTCCTCCCGCGGCCGCTGCTGTCAGGAGTATAAACATCCCGGCATCCCCGAGGAGGAGGCGGAGCGTGCGTCGGCACCGCCCCCACGCCGAGCCCCGCCCCCGAGCCCTGCTCTGGCAGTACGATGCACCCGCTGGCCGCACGGTGCATCTGCTGTCCGCTGGCCTCCGCGTAGGGACCCCCTCCACTTCCGCGCTGGAGCCCGGGCGGGTCTGGGGGAGCCCTCCTGTGGTCAGACCGAACCCTATTCCCTTCTTTCCGGCCAACTTCCCTCCAAGCCGGGGGTCGGCTGCTTTTTGAGAACTTTATGTTTAGATGCCCTATTTGCAAGCGGTCAGCTGAATTGGTGACAACGCTTTCTTCTTCTGGATCATAGCGTTTTGATCCCATCGTCTTTTCCTAGGTGATGTAACTGCCTCTGCGCTTGAGAAACTTACATTAAAGTAAGAGACCCAGCTTAGAGGACAGTGGCTTTTAGGACACTCCTGAAAGCGGAACTACCTGGTTTGGTCCTAAGAGTCTTTGGGGGGTGGAGGGACATTTGTTATATCCCAGAACCCTAGTACATGGAACTGCAGAAGGAATGCTTTGAACTCAGCCGCTTCGCTACTTCAATAACCGGACACGCGTTACCGGAGGACACGGCTAGAAGGCAGTATAGAGTCAACCACACCTTGATTGTAATCTCAGCTCAGGGGTTATTAACTCGAGTATTATGTTATTTCATCTGTCCCAAGTCTCAGTCTCTTTATCTGTAAAAGGAGAATAGTAATAACACCTATCTCTAGAACTAGGCTAGAATTAAATGAGATACAGCAAAATGCTGAAGCACAAGAGCCTGGCATAGAAGTGCTCATTGAGGAGTTGCTATTACTCCTAGGTCCGTTCACTAGTTTGGCTTCCCAACCAAAGGGAGTCGAGCTAAGAATGAGTAGATTATAGCTCAAATGCTTAAAATGTTAAAGCTATGGAATTAAGATTTGGAAAGTTTATTTTTAGAAAGAAAGTAATTCAAAATCTCAATAGTAGATGTTGACTTCAGTGGTTAATAAAGTGTTAATAAACCTGCTAGACACTGTTCTAAGGAATAAAGATACAACCCTTACCAAGACACAAAGTCCCTGCTCTCATGGACCTTATATTGTAGAAAAGGTAATAATAATATAATAAGCCAATAAATGCATACTATGTCAAACGGTGATTCATTAAAAAATAAAGCAGGGGATGAATGGAGAGCCATTGGAGGGTGACCAAATCGACTTGGGTTTGCAGAGAATAGCTCTGCTGAAACTAGTCAAACAGTTAAAAGACTATTATTATAACAATCAGGTAAAAGATATTGATGACTTAAATTGTCGTGCTAACAGTGGAGGTGATAAGAATGGTCAGATCCCAGATATATTTCTGGGATATATATATTTCCCAGATATATTAAGATACAGCCAATAAGATTTAACAATGAACTGAACTTGGGGTAGGAAAGTGGGCAAGAATGAAGCCAATGATTTGGCATTTGAACCAGGTTGCTCTGTCGAGTCCCACCAAATCAAAATCAGTCAAGTAAGGACAGTGTCACTTGAGTTATACACAGGCACACCTGGCAGGAAAAATAACCAGATATTCCCAGGATGAAGACATTTCAACCTGGTTAAGGTTTCTAAAAACTATCTTTTGTACCACCTTTTAGACATGTACATAGGTCGATAGGTAGATAGATAATCAATAAAACAGCCCTAATTAAATGAACTACACATTCGGATACGGACCAGACATTTCATTGGTATGAGGAAGACACATATCCCTCATGAACAGTGACTGATAGGGAAATGGATCAAAACAGAGCTCATGAAGCCCTAGAAGTATCCTATCATGGCTAAATGATGCCCAGAGTGTTGAAAACATCCCTATGTGTCCTGTTTCTTCACCTTAAAAGACTACAAAGCTACAGCTAGATAGTGTACAGTGTTTCAGAAGTTGTGAAGACTCTCCAAATCCAATGCACTTTCTATCTATGACTTTTCATCACCTCTGTGCTGATAGGTGAGGTTGTCCCCTTGCCCTGGGCCCCTGGCCTAGAGCAAATGCTCATGGAAAAGCGGAGAGTTCTGGCCAAAGAGGCTCCTCTGGTCCCAGGGATCATTAGAGCAGAGTCCAGCTTTAACTGCTTTTCTATTCATCTCCCCACCAAGCTTGCTTCAAAAATGCTTGCCTGGGTCCCTGAAATGCACTAATTACAGTCCTTTATACGTGCTACTTAGTGTTTATACCTAATTACCATGCAATACTTACCATGAACTATCAGATTAACTTCACCGTGAATGGTACTTGACACTTAAAACATTTCAGTTTACACCCTGTCTACATGTTTTGTTATTCATGTAGCTTTGCTGGCCCACACAATGAAAAATACAAAGTAGAGGTAGTACTGATTATCAAAACCATTTTTTATCTGTAGGTTAACCCAGACCTGATATACCATAGCAGATTCAGGGTCAATGCAACTTCTCTGTAAGGAGAGAAGCTTGCTAAAAAAAAATGTTTTCCTGATGAAGGATGATGAAGTCATATTAAAAATAATTCTCCTTTGAAAGAGATCCTAGCCAGTGGGATAGACCAGAAAGGTCTAGCCTTCTTGACTCATACATAGTGCTGGCAACAGGTGTACTTAAAAAGCTGCTAGTGATCCTGGCAGCCGCTGAATTTGGCAGCTGACTGGTGATGAGGCTTAGTCAAGCTGTTGAAATGTCTGGACTAACCTGGGCCAAGAGGAAGAGGTCAAAGTGCAGACTGCAGACAACCCCAGGGAGATCACTTTCCTCAGGGCCTGGCTGTGGTCACTGTACAGTGGCAGAAAATAAATCTCTACCATGCTGTGAAAACACTCACGGAAAATATTTGAAAGCTACTTTTTCACTTTCCTGGCCTCTTGCATGTGATTATTAACGGATCGTGCAGATGAACTTCCCTTTAAAGCAATAAAATCTGCCTTAATGTTATCCTGCCATCAAACACCTAGAATTCAAAATCACAGAAAGACAACTCTGCTATGTCCCATTTATCTAGTTCTGTACTTTGAGAATACAGTTCATGGTTTATTTTAGCAGCATACTGACGGCGGCTTTTTCCCAGCTATTTTTGTAGTAGTTTTAAAACTGAGGAATCATTTCAACACTGTATATATATATATATGTGTGTGTGTGTGTGTGTATACACACACATATATGTTAGATATATATATTTAACATAGGGAAATGTAATGTTTTATTTTAATTTTTAAAATATTTTTCTTTTATTTATTTATTTATTTTTGGCTGCGTTGGGTCTTCGTTGCTGCCCGCGGGCTTTCTCTAGTTGCGGCGAGCGGGGTCTACTCTTCGTTGCAGTGCGGGGGCTTCTCACTGCGGTGGCCTCTCCCGTTGCGGAGCACGGGCTCTAGGCGCACGGGCTGCAGTAGTTGTGGCACGAGGGCTCAGCAGTTGTGGCTCGTGGGCTCTAGAGTGTAGGCTCAGTAGTTGTGGTGCGCAGGCTTAGTTGCTCCACGGCATGTGGGATCTTCCCGGACCAGGGTTCGAACCGTTGTCCCCTGCATTGGCAGGCGGATTCTTAACCACTGCGCCACCAGGGAAGTCTCTAATATTTTATATTGGTTGCAAAACAAGAAAGAAACAGCACAACTGGCCGTTTATGTTTGTATCATGATTTCCTCTGGACAGAATTCAACTGAATCTCTGCTTTTTGACTCTTACTACAAAAGCCAGAGGGCCAATATGCAGTAGGCAAAGAGTCAAAGCAATGAAGGAAATATACTCAGGAATGATTTTCCTTTTCACACTGGTACATCCCATCCTTGATGTGGGACCAAACTGAGGCCATTTCCCAGGGCGCCCTTTCCTCCACCTTGGTGGCAATTTCACTGATCTATGCTAACAGAAAACCCTGTTAAAGATAAATCTAAAGAATGCAGGTTTCTCTGGAAAATTTTGTGTGCCTGTGTCTACCCTGAAAGGGGGATGCTACAAATACCCTGTGATTTCACAGAGTTGAATGGGAATATCTCAGAGTCCTGTCCAATTTCTATCACCCTCTACCTCTTCTGTGCTCTCACTTCTGCCTTGGGATGCACCAAATTCATTCAGGTCTGACCAGTTGAAACAGTTGTCTATTTCCTACGTAGGAAAGAAAATGGAAAATAATGTTTTTCTTCTTGCTTTTAATATTTCACATAGATAAATTGAGAGGCTGCTCTTAGACTACAGATCCAAAAGGGCACCCCTAACAAAGTCAATACAAGGAGTGAAAAGTTGCATCCAATGTTGTTTTCCTCTTTCTAACCCTCTTTGCTCACACTTGAGCCTTTATTGCTTAAAATATACATCTCCTCGATCTTTTGTTTTCAGCTGTTCTACTTAAGGGTGGAAGTGCATTTAAAAATACCTCAGTAATGATTTCTTCAGCAGTTCAATTGCACAGTTAATGTTCAATCTATTTGGAAATACAGGATGTGAGTAAAGCCAGATTTAGAATCATGCCATGTCAAACTCAAAGATATACCGAAAGCAGGCTCTCACTGTCTTTATGACAATAAGCCTAGTTAATCATAAACACCCTCAACACTCTCCATAATTCTACCATTGAATTCACCATCAGGTAAAATTCAAATTATGGAGACACTTTATTTCTTTTTTATAATTAATTTTTATTGGAGTATAGTTGCTTTACAATGTTGTGTTAGTTTCTGCTGTACAGAAAAGTGAATCAGCTATATGTATACATATATCCCTTCTTTTTTGGATTTCCTTCCCATTTAGGTCATCACAGAGCACCGAGTAGAGTTCCCTGTGCTACACAGTAAGTTCTCATTAGTTATCTCTTTTATGCCTAGTAGTGTGTATATGTCAATCCCAATCTCCCAGTTCATTCCACCCTCCCTTCCCCCCCTTGGTTACCATAAGTGTGTTCTCTATGTCTGTGTCTCTATATCTGCTTTGCAAATAAGTTCATCTGTATCATTTTTCTAGATTCCTCATATAAGCGATAGTATACGATATTTGTTTTTCTCTTTCTGACTTACTTCACTCTGTATTACAGTCTCTAGGTCCATCCACGTCTCTGCAAATGGCACAATTTCGTTCAAGATGTGGTACATATATACAGACATCTTATTTCTTTAATCACTGTCATATCAGCTTTTCTATGGAAAAGTTAGCATTATGTAGAGTAAGAGGCGCCTGGGACAACACTTCCTAGAACAAAACAGTCATTTCCAAAGCTTGAAAATTGGGGGTAAAAATCAGAAATATGCTTAAAAACTTGTTGAAGTTCCGATCCTTAAAATTCAGGTCAAGAACCTTTAAATTCATAAGCCATTCAAGTACTGGGTGAGGCAAACCAATATTTATCTATAGATTTATGGGATAATTCCTTCTTTGAAAGAGTAGAAGGCAAACAGTAGACTGTCACCCATGGAAACCACAAACAGTCCTAAATGGACAATTTTGTTACATTTGCCCATTAGTGTTATTTATTGCTATATAACTAATAGGTTTATTTAATCTGCAGAACTATATTATATTATATAATTATATATAATATTATATATTATATTATATTATATTATTATTATTTTTAAAATATAAATTACTTTTAAAGTTGCTCATATATATATATATATATAAATAACTTTTAAAAATTATTTAAGAATTTATAAATATACACACACATAATGTATAGTTTGGGCAACCAAAGTATGCAACTTTAAAAATTCTGTTTTGTTTTTGTCTTTTCCTTGCTTATATTGAAAGGTAAAGACAATCACATTTTTCTGAAGACAAGTAAATAATAAAAATATTACTTCTTCATGTTCTAAATTACATGAAATTAATACTTCCATCAGGCCTATATCTTGTAACTCCAGTCTAAATAGTTAGGTATGTTTTACAGTTTTACAATAGGAAGTTTGTAGAACTGTCAGAATATAAACTAGAAATGACTGGAACAAAACATGAAAATTAGTCATGTCATGTCAATGATTGGTTAGTTTTAATTTCCTATGTAAAATTTTCAATATACATTCCTGTAATTACTACATTACCAAGCCTTTATTACTAATACCTAGCTAGTGAGTTTATGGACAATTACACTACCTTGAAATCTAAATATGTAGAGAGATTATATTAAGTCAGAACAATCATATCATCTGAATCTTTGCTGCTGATTTTTTAGCCCCTGAAGGCTAGAATCTACTTTTATTACTTTCAGAATCTAATATTTTAATGCTTTTTATGGATAATCTATATATTTTCCTGTTTCATGATTCTTTAAATTTATGTGTGTACAAAACTATACAAAAATCAAAACCAATACCCTCCTCTGTTTCTTAACATATACTGAGATAAATCAGCTGCTGGATTAGCAGATCTTCACACCTTTGATGGGGCAGCAGCTCCTGGACCAGTTCTGGGACCAGTGTAGCTTTGGGATGGAACTTCATCTGTGTTTTGCCCCTGGGGTTCTACCTGGGATGCTGGAGTGTGACGTGAAGCAAAGAAAAGGTGGTGGGGCTGAGGTGGGGAACAGAGGTACCAACTGTAACAAAGCACATGGAGGTTTTCCAGGCATCACATCCCAGGGTAGCAAAAGGAGGATGGCCCTCATGCACTAACAGGCTTGCTATTCTCCTTTACTAGGAAAGCAGAGTAATAACCTGCCTTAAAGTAAAACATGAGAAACTTACAAAAGATATGGCCTAAAATTAACTGCAAGAAAAGAGTCCGTAAACTTGGGACTTCCCTGGTGGTCCAGCGGCTAAGACTCCGCACTCCCAATGCAGGAGGCCCGGGTTCGATCCCTGGTCAGGGAACTAGATCCCACATGCTGCAACTAAGACCCGGCACAGCCAAATAAATTAAAAAAAAAAAAAAAAAAAAGAGTCTGTAAACTTGCGAAGTAGGCTCTCAAATATCCTTCTCTAGTGAAATTAAAAAATGGAATTTAGCTCATCTTTCTGGCCTGTCTAAAAGCAGGAAGATGGGCTAGGTTCACATAAGCTTACCTGTTAGCTTACCTAAATCACAAAAGCTCACACACAAGCCAATTAGCAATCCAGCTCCAGAAATACATGGAAGTAAGTCAAGTTGATCCTTCCTTCACTCTCATTGCCCTTGGTACAGAGTTTGGTCCTCCTTTATCATCACGGATTAACTATAAATTGTTAGTTTTGTAGGTTTAAGATTATTCAGTGTTAGTGCATGTTACTGTGGTTTGTTTTTTTTTCAATCTAAATCTTGTAATTAATATGTAGGCTTGCATTCCTTTGGTTTCTAAATGGTTTCTGATCTTTGAAATCACTGTCAAAGTATACGTGCTTTTGGAAACGAGTTACACGTTAAGCCTAGTTAATGAGCCCTTGTGGGGATGAGGAGACAGTCTGGAGGGAACCAAGGATAAGAAGCTCTGAGAGGGAATCCCATTGGCATGGGCAGTCCAGGAGTGCTTCTCTGAGGAGGTGATACAAAGTGAGATCCGGACAGAAAGGAGGCAACAAGACTCAGCCCCTGCATGAAGGTCCAAAGGCAGCTATGTCTGGTTTTTCTTCCTTCCATGTGGGAATAAAGGAATGCAGAAGCTCATGGGCCTGGGATTACAACTCAGTGGTTTCATTTTTATTAACTCATCAATATCAAATTACTATTGATGTAATGAATAAAGTTTCCATCCGTGAAAAGGAAAACTGGAAGCTTCTCATCAAGAAAGCCTCAGAATTATGCCCATTCTTGGGGAAGAGGATGTCATTTTCTTTTCTGCCCTTTTTCTTGCTTTCTTTCCTCTCTCCTTTCCTTATCCTCCCCTCTACAGTCTTCTTTCCTCCTTCCCTTCTTTCTTTCTTATTCCTTCCTTCTTTTCTTCCCCAGACATATTTACTGAGTATTTCCCATGAACTCTTTTGGAATCTGCAAATACAGCATTCCACTGTTTCTAAGACACCTTTTTGTGTTTTTAACATTTAACATCTGTGAAGTTGGAATGCTTCTCATATTCAGTGGTGTCTTAGAATCAATGAACTATGATATAAAGGTGCAGAACATTAAATCTCTGTTTTTAAAAAACACAAAATATTTTAATCAAAATCTAAGTATAAAATAAAAATTAAAAGTAAATTGTATACAAGGATTAGGGAAGAAAGTACCAAACCAAATCTTTCTACTTATTCCTTTGCAAGTTCTATTTAGAATTATTTACTTTATAACTCAGTGTTTGCTATTTTATTAATTTTAGAAATCTGAAAATAGTGGAAAAATAATTTTGACTAGACCTCAAAAAGCATATTTGGTAATTGGCTGTTATGAATAAAGCATCTATCACCACCAAGTGGTTTTGTAGCTTAATTGCAGGAAGGAGTTAAAAAAAAAAAAAAAAAAAGATACAGTTGCCAAGCAGATTCTTCTAGGTGATAGCAAATAGGGGTACTGAGACTCCACATTTCCAATAGAGGAACTGAGAAAGAATAATAAATGCCCAGAACAGGTGAGAATACCAAATACTTGTGACTCCAGCAAGTTCAGTGAATGTGGTTATGTACAGGTCCCACATCCCTAGCTCTTACATGCATTGCTTCCCTGAAACTATTGAAAAAAGTATTGGAAAGTCAATGCATAAGTGGTATTATTACAAAAATAACTGAGAACAGTCTTATTTTTAGGAAAATGATTGGTACCTTCAATAATCTGACTCTTGCTGATAACACTTTATTTGCTTAAACTGTGCTCACCACAGTGAACTCATATGAGAATATTTAGGAATATTTTAAATATTCAAGGGAATCACAGCAACACTCAACATTTGTCAGACATCTTATGAGCTACTAGCCTGAGGCAGTTCACTGTTTGGATATTACATCGAGTTCCATTCTTTTTGATGACATCATATCTTTGTGAAGCTGAGTTTTGGGAGATTGCTGAGATTAAAAAACAAGTATCATGAAAAAAATCAATGTAGAACCAAAAATGACATGGTGGGGGGGCTGTCCAATCTGCTTCTGAGGCTTAAGAAGCTGTGCATCTTATTAGTAATTGTGATTATTTAAGAATGAAATAAAAGTATTATTTGCTCTTTCAAATTATACATATAATTTTTTTCAAATGGCTACTAAGTTGTTAGGACATAAATACTAAATTGTTAAGATTTAATTACTTGGTGAACTGAATCGGCAGGTGGTGTTTGTTTGATTTTTGTTGGGTTTTGGGGTTTGGGGATTTGGGGTTTTGGTTTGGTTTTTTTTTGTTTGCCAAGGGGCTTGTGAAAAAAACATGCTGATACACTTAAGGGCACCACCACGAACTGAGAAGGTTTGGAAATCTCTGTTTATGGTGTATCTATCTGATTGCAGCCTCAGAGCTGAGAATTAGTGCTGTTGACAATCTGGATTTTAATATGCCTGAATTTGCTTCATCTCCAGGTAAATTCATCTATTTATTCAGCCAATATTTATTGAAAATTCACTATAAAGTACAAAGTACCGTGAGGCATACACTGATGAATGATTCAAGACTTCCCTTTGGAGCATCCTTTATATCTTCCTACACAAATATACTTCCTACAAAATGAAATCTTCACTTATAAGATCTTTCTTCTGTGCAACACATAGAAATGCCATATCCCTGAAGAAAGAATGAGAAGAACTAGTAATTCCACCATGTTACCATTTTCTACTTCCCCAAATGATGCAGATTTATCAATAATTCAAGAAAATGTCCTGAGTTGAATTGAAAGCTGTCTGAGCAACAGCCTCAGACAGTAGCAGGATGACTTCTGTGCTAAGGACCGGAAGGCAGACTCGCCCTTCACTAGCACGACCCCTGTCCTTCACCTTTAAGGGAGACCCCACCGGATGTGCTGGGAAAACAGGAAGAAGAATTTTAACTTCAGAAACAATTTTATCCCACAGGATAAACACTCTTGGGAAAGCTGTACTAGTTTATTTTTTCTTTTTCTTTTTTTAAACTGAATAAGATGCTAGTATTTTAAACAGGGAGACTCTAAGGACCAGAGCAAAGTGATGAAAATTTAATACCAGAAAATTCTAAAGTGGTGATCTAAAGAATTAGTATAAATTTCCTCTCATGCCTATGCCACCGCCAAAACATGCCAAGGGGGCACTGAAGCAATTCAGACCCTCAAATAGTTCAAAGTTCCTTGCTAGAAGTTCTGCATGATTCCCAAATTTATTATGATTTCTTTTAATGAAACAGATTTGGACTTAGAGAAAAATGCAGAAAAATGACAGTTCAAACATTCTTTCCTATTTCCTCCACTCTTCCATAACTAAGCTTTGAATTATTGAATTGTCAAGAAGATGACAAAAGGAGGGAGGGGAGAGGAAAAAGAAAGAGAAGGAGAAGGAAGGGGGGAGGAGGAAGAGGAGGTGGGGGAGAGGGAGAAGAAGAGGAGGGGGAAGAGGAAGAGGAATTTGTAAGTGTAGAGGCAGGGCCTTTAAAGAGGAGATTAATTTGAAATAAGGCTGTGACAGAGAAAACAAACATGGTTACCAAAGGGGAAAGGGGGGATGGATGCTTTAGGAGTTCGGGATTACCATATACACACGACTATATATAAAATAGATAACCAACAAGGACCTACTGTACGGCATACGGAACTCTGCCTAATATTTTGTGATAACCTATAAGGGAAAAGAATCTGAATATATATAACTGAATCACTTTGCTGTACACCTGAAACTAACACAACATTGTAAATCAACTCTACTTCAATTTAAAAAAAAAGGCTGTGAGGGTGGGCTTTAATCCAATCTGACTTGTGTCCTTATAAAAAGAAGAAATGTGGACCCACAAAGGGAGACACCTGGGGTGTGTGTGCACAGAGAGAAAAGACCATGTGGAAGCCCATCTGCAAGCCAAGGAGAGAGGCCTCCAAGGAAACCAACACTGCCACCCTGCTGACATCTTGATCTTGGACTTCCAGCCTCCAGGGCTCTGAGAAAATAAATTTTGTTGTTTAATCCATCCAGTCTGTGATATTTTATTATGGCAGCCATAGCCAACTAATTTGGCATCTTAGAATGTAACAGGGGTATATCTGAAGTCTTACAATATTATTGAATCATTTTTCAGTCTGTTATAGAAGCCTTAAAAAAAAATAGAGGAGATTCAGTTTTCCTTCTTAAGGAACCAAAATGAAGCATGGTTTTTTAAGAGTTATTATAAAAATTGTCAGTATTCTTCACTGACAAGAATGCTGAATAGAATTTTGGAAGAGAAATAATAATTATTCTGAGTTTGCTTTTGTTTTAAAACTCTATGAAAAAACTGTGGTATGTGATTTTTCTGAAATCATTTAATAAGTATAGTGTTTTTTGAGATATGCCCAATTTACAGTGAAGGTTAGTCATTAAATTTGAGCTTAGCTGGCCTTTTACCTATATCTAGTTAAATTTTATGGTAAGTCTGATAGCTCTTTTCAATTTCATAGCTTTCTCTGGATTTATATTTGCACAACATGTCCTAGTTCATATAAAGCTGATCAGTTTTGGTGGTATTCTCCCATGAAAATGAGATACTCACAAAAAAAAGAAGCATTTTTAGAGCTCTTTGTCTGTGGAGTCCTTATACATATCTCAATAAAAAGAATTAAAATAGTAATGTTTGTATTTGGTGATCGACAAAAATATAAATGAAGTCCTTAAAAATGTCAAGGTCACATTAAGATATTATGAAGCATTAAGAGTTCCACAGGAAGAAAATAAATGCGTTTTCATATCTCTAACCAAATATTTGGTTCTTAATGTGAGCTTAGTAAAGTCTTGAGTCAAATATTATAATCCCCGCAGATTTTATGTTAATATTTTTCTACTGAGAATTCACCAGAGACCACGATGCTTAGTAACAACTTTCTCTGTTCATGTAAATTCTATATTTGACAGGTGGCCTAAAACTTAGGCTGTCCCTCTGAATCATTCATCAGGAAGGACTGTAAACAAGCAGGAAGGGTTAACTTGGTGAGGTTTTCCTTTTAATATCTTTGAGAATTACAGTATGTCCAAGAGTGCTAATACTAATTTTGCTCTTATTAAAATCAGCTCTGCTCTTTTTTCTTTTTTAACTAAACTAGGTTTCTTTCTCCTAAACCTCTCTCTCAGCCATTCATCATCATGACAGCGTGATCAGAAGTGGGAGAACAGATCACACACGCTCCCCTGAGGCAGGTGGTAACACAGCTCATTAATATGGCAAGTAGGACAGATTGGAGAGTGATGTGCCTTCCTCGTTCCCCAAGTCAGTCAGCTGATGCTCACTGTCTTCTCGGAGTGCCAGATGACAACCAGGTAAGAGAAATGCTTTGCAAAGTCATGAAAAGAGCAATCTGAGGCAATATCGTATACCGGGGATGGCATTATTACACACTCCTTATCAAAATGGCACCCTACATAACAGATTAGAGCTAGGGTTGCCAATTTCAATGGAAACAACTGAGATTAACTGCTATTACTATTTAACGGATGAACTTGATGTCCAACAATTACATTTCTAGAATCATAAATTGAGTTTCAGTTATGCACAAGGGTGTATACCATCTTTGTAGCAAAATTTTCAGATCCTGCTCTCCCATTTACAGACATGTCTTATAAGTTCCATGCATATGTGTGAGTTGCCAGGAAAACAAAAACTGTTAGGATTTGATCAGTATGTCCTATTGCATAAAAATATCCAGAAATGCAATTCTTAGCCATTATTTTGCCTCGTCAAATTCAGCAGCATTATTCTACCTGTAATTTACAAAATTCTCTTTAGAGTAGCACATGTGCCATTAACTTTAGTATTAAGAATTTGTAAGAGTCATGTGTCAATATTTCAAAGGCAAACCCCTCAGCTCATGAATCATCTATACCCATATTTGGGACTCACACCAGGCAAATCAAAGAGTAGGAATGCAAAATTAAGTGTAATGTTAAAATTTGACAGAGCTAAGAGATGGGCACATGTATATCCATTCTTTGCCTGAAACTTGTTATCATAAAAATAAAAAATTTAGGAAGGTATTTTGACCAGAAGAATATTGAAGTTACTTCATTATTTTTATTATCCATGATTTTTACTTCTGTTTTAGTCAGTTCTGGCTGCTCTAACAAAGTACCACAGAAATTTATAAACCACGGAAATTTATTTCTCACACTTCTGGAGGATGGAAGTCTGAGATCAGGGTGCCAGGGAGGTCAGGTTCTGGCAAGAGCCCTCTTCCAGGTGGCAGATAAACAACTTCGTGTTGCATCCTCACATTGATTAGAAAGAGAGTTTCTGGGTTCTCCATCCCCTTATAAGAGCACCAATCATCTCACGGCTCCTCCTCCAGGACCTCATCCAAATCTAATTACCCTCCAAAGACCCCACCTCTAAAGACCATCACATTGGGGATAGGGCTTCAACATATGGGTGTTGGCGGGGACACAGACATTCAGCCCATATCAACTTCCCATTGTACATTCTATCTCCTACTCATAAGGAAAATATAATTCATTTTTCATTATGTATTTAAAATTTTTAATGCAGCATTACATTTTCCTTTTAATTGATTATACCAAAAACATTAGTTTTTGTCAAAGTGTTGAATACACATACATGATTTTTTAAAAAACAAAGAGTTCACGGGAATTCCCTGGCGGTCAGTAGTTAAGACTCTGCGCTTCCACTACAGGGGGCACGGGTTTGATCCCTGGTCAGGGAACTAAGATCCTGCATGCCGTGCGGCCAAAAAAAAAAAAATCCAAGAGTTCAAAAAGGTTTAAAATAAAAAGCCACAGAGCTCTGCCCTACTTCTTTCTTCTCCCAGTCCTGTCCTGCAGACACAACCACTTTTATATATTTCTACTTTTGCTCTTTTTGTAGTTACTGCCATAATTCTAAATAATATATGCTGATATTGACCTGTTTTAGGGTCTATCTATCAGCTTTCTGCTCTGACAAACCAGAATTTAGATAAATTAATTCCACCAGCTCTTCCCTATGAAGTTTTATAGCAATTATTTATTCATCTATTTATTTATTTACTCAACAATGGCTTATTATTTTCCTATACCAGGGACCTTTTTTAACGGCCTGGATACACCAGCTAATAAAAGAGACAAAATAACTGCCATTCTTGAGACAGACAATAAACACCATAATTAAGTAAATTATACATAGTATGTTAGAAGGTGATCAGAGCTGTAGAAGAAAGGTAACTTGGTAAAACAGAAAGGGTGAGACTGGGAGGTCTAAGGGCAGGGTGGTCTTGAAGGTACGAAGAGTTAGCCAGGCAGACACCTGGGGGAAGAGCGCTCAGGACCAGAGCTTGTCCCTCACGTTGGATGAAGGATGAGAGACCAGTGAGTGGGGTCAGAATAGAAGAGGAGGTCACAGCTGGGTGGGGAGAACGGCAGATCCTGAAGGGCCTTAGACTTTTACAATGAGTCACCTTCGAAGTCTTTGCACGGTTTTGAGCACAGACATAACAGGATCTTTCTTATACCTTGAAAGGAATTCTCTGGCTGCTAACTTTGAATATTCTGGGGGACAAAGAATGAAGCAGGGAGACCAGCTGGGAAGCTATTTTAGTAATTTAGGGCAGAGACTGCACTAGCTGGGATGAGGCTGTGAGCAGGAAAGGCATTAAGGAGTCATTTTCTGTACATATTTTGAAAGGAGAGCCAACAGAATTTTCGGATGAATTGGATTCAGGTTGTAAGAACAAGAGACGAATAAAGAATGCAATAATTTTAGTCTCTGTTTCAATTATTCTTATAACTTTAAATAATAGACTTTTACGTATCGTTTCATCAATGTAGTAGACATCCGTCATCATCTCCAGCAAGCTTTAAAATGTCATATTTGGGGAAAAACCAATGTTCTGATTCCTTCCCCTCTACTCTAAGAGCTAAACTCAGTCCCATTTCCCTTGTGTCTATGACAGAAGCACATGGCCTAGTTTCAGCCAATCAGATGCACCTGTTCATAGTCTCATTTACAGGTGAACAACATGAGGGAAAAGAAACAGGCTCTCCGGAGCTTCCAAATGTGCAGTGTGTGGATGGCAGAGGGTGACCGCTGAGGGCAATGGTAGTGTTTGTTTCCCAGAGTCGCGTGAGCGAGTTCCTGGCACAGTCGTGTCGTTGGTTGGGGAGCAGAGGCAGTTCCTTCCAGTGTTGAGTGGGAGCACCAAGGGTTTTATCATCAGACCAGCTCTGCAACATGCTTTCGGATATTACTTTTAAAAACAGCTCTGAGCCTGTTGTTGTTTTCTTTTTTTTAGCTTTCCCAAAACTAAACTCTTATTGTTAGCTTTCCAGTATAATTTTAGTGATCTCCTTTCTGCTTAGTAAAGTCAGAGTCACCTTGCATTGCTTGCATCTGACACCCTTGATGAATGCCAGCAACTAGAGATGTTATTTTTTCACTCCCCATTTTGTAAGATGAGGATACTGGTACCCATGTCCTTCCCATCAGCTGAACTCGCCACCTTCTACCTTCCCACTGCAGTCATCTAAACTTGAACTTGTAGAGAATCAAGTTGGCACTTCAACCATAACTAAATCTTTTGTCTATAAGTTAATTCTAGAGGTTATGTCAAATGAAACTTAAACTTTATGGTTTAACCATGTATATCTTGTTTATTTCAAATCCAATTAGTGTAGCATAACTATCCTATGTACCTTTTTAATTTATCCTGGATTGTCTTGTTGCCTTTGTTTGCTTCTTATACTGTCAGCGTTTATTTCCTTCTTCAGATCACCCAGTATATTAAAGCTAGGAATATGATCAGATCCCTGGATGCTGTATTTTTTTCCTAGGAACTTCAAAAGTTCTCCATCCTCTGGTTCCAATCAGGATTAATTGAGCCTGCTGTAAAGCTGTTTTTCAGACTTTCTTTCATCACTTTCCTTTGCTATAGTCATTTATTCTTGCCTTCCCTGTCTTCTCCTCAACTTTTTAATTCCCTTATTTTTAGGAGTACATACTCAAATAATTCCCTAAGAAAGGCCGTGTGGGAGATAATTTTCTAAATTCTTACATGTCTGAAAAGATGTTTTTATTTTGCCCTTCTAACTGGTTGACTTTTTTTCCTGGATACAGGAATATGGATTATAAATAATTTTTCTTTGAGATTTTGAAGGCATGATTCAATTACCTTTTTAACATCTATAGTCTGATGCCCTGTAATTCTCATTCTTTTGAGTGTGACTTTTTTTCCCTCTAACAATAATTCTATGACATATCCCATTTTTACTGAAGGGACAAAAAGAACTGCAGAAACTTAAGTTGAGAAAAGGAACTTCCTAAGATGGCACATATAGAAAAACCAGAGCCAGAATTCAAATCTGGGAAGGCTGACTCTCAAGCCTGCATTCTTGTTTTTTTCTTTTTGAAGTATAGTTGATTTACAACGATTCAGGTGTACAGCAATGTGATTCAGTTATACATATACACATCTATATTCTTTTTCAGTTTCTTTTCCATTCTAGGTTATTACAAGATATTGAATATACTTCCCTCTGCTGTACGGTAGGTCCTTGATGTTTATCTATTTTATATAAAGTAGTGTGAATCTAAATAAACATATGGTTACCAAAGGGGAAAGTGGGGGAGGGATAAATTAGGAGCTTGGGATGAACAGAAGCCTGCATTCTTAACCACTATGTAATGCTGTTTCTCATATGCCATACAGTCTAGAAATTACTGTTGGTTCAAACCTGTGTGAGGACCTTGACGGGAGAGAGAGCATATCATGTTTTCGGGGCTGCAACTCAGAGAAGTCCAGTATGGCTGCAGAGACGGGTCAGGAAACGGCACTGGCCGGAAGGTGGAGGGATTTAAAAGACGTAGGAAGTGTTTTGAACTGCATCATGGGGCCGAGGAGAAGCCACTGAAAGGATTTAAGCTGGAAACTCACTCGTTATGATTGGCAAATAACAGTAATGGCACCTCGTATCAAAATTCTCCCTGACCTCTGTGCTGCCGGCTCCAGTGAGTACTTTTCTGTCCTCAGTTTACTTAACCTTTTAGCAGCACTTCCTCTTTCTCCAGCACTGTCAGTTCTGGCTTCTGCAATACCTGACTCTCCTGGTTTTCTCCTGCCTCTGACTGTCCCTTCTCGGTCTCCTTCGCCGCCTCTTTCTTCATTATTCAGTCACTACATGTAACAGTTCCTCAGACTCATTTCTGCATCCATTTCTCTAACTCTATTCCCCATCTTCCACTTTTAGGGCTATAAATATGAGTCCCACATTTATCTGATTAGCCCAAACTCCTTCACTGTGCTCCAGACTGATATGGACAAGTGCCTACTCAAATCTCTATTTGAATGTGGTGGAGGCATGACACAATTAATATACCCCAAGTGAAATTTCTGACTGCTTCCTTAAGCAAATTCCTTTCCCCACCTCCCATAATTCTCAGTTACTCTCTTTCCCTTACCCTGCACATCCAAGCCATCAGAAATTCTTGTCAATTAAACCTACAAGATATTTCAAGAATTCATCCACCTCTCATCACTGCTTTTACCTCGGCCCCAACCTCCATCATGTCCCGTCTAGACCACGGCTAAAGCCCCCTTCATTAGTCTCTTGGATTCCACGAGTGATCCCACAATCCATTTTCCACACAGCAGCCAAAGCACCCTTGAAAAGGGTGAGTGATGGTGTGTGACTTCCCCACCTCCGAATCTCTTCAATGGCTTCCCTTTTCATTTGGAAGAAAATTCAAACTTTTCCCCATGGACTACCAGGTCCTTCGGATCACATGGTTAATATTTGGGAGAGCTAAATTCACTATTTTTACAAGATGGCTTTGGCTAATTAGAGAAAAAAAAGATTGAAAGTGTCCAATGGTGAGTACAGGGAAATCAATAAGGCAAGGTCTTGCAAAACTCCAGGCTACCTATGATGATGTCCTGACCAGAGCATTAACAGTGGGATGGAGAGCAAAAAGGGACACAAATGGATTTACTTTTAATGATATAAATATACCATTATGAAAAAACACCTACAATGAAAGGTTAAATAAAAGAAAAGAAAATTGTAGAACAATATATATGGGCTAATCCCACTGTGGTATTGAATTTGCGGTAACTGTGAGTCATCCAAGTGGATATCAAGTAGCCAGTTGATTATGTGGGTCTGAATATGTAGGTGATAATTATTTTTGAAACATAGGTGTAAAACAGTAAATGAGGCCAGGAGGGTGGATATCACTGCTAAGGAGAAAAGAGGTGCAGGATTAGGATAATGCCAATGAAGTATGCTAGAATTTTCGAGCAAAGTTTGTGTTTCTGATTCACTTCAATATTTTCCACCTACAGGGACCACCTTAATCGTTTTAATACTCACCAGTTTGGAAGGAAAAAAAATAAAAGGGCCATATTGTTTTAATTCGTAGTTCTTTGATTATTTGTAAAATTATATGTATATTTTCCATCTTTATCAATAATTGATACACATTTTCACCATAAATCATTTGTTCTTGTCCTGATTTTTAAATTGTTAGATAATTGCTAGATAAATTGTTTTATGAGCAAAAAGTGAAATAGACACGAGTGTGAGTACCCCCAGTGAAGATACATTCAATCTTAGAAAAATTAATATTTAGATTTAGATTTACTGATCTAAAAGTTAACACATTCCACTGACAAGACAAATGCGAAATGATGACTGGGATGAATATGAAGTGTAAAATTACACGTTTGTAAAGGACAGGCCGACTCTCTCTGAAACTTCCCGACCATGTCTCTTAATTGAAAAATACAGCTGTGCTGTTTTGAAATGAGGAAATTTGACTAAATACACAACTGGAATCCTTGTAATGTCAAAAATCTGTGATCCACTCACAACATAATGTGATCCCATCACCGCATACAACCATACACTCTATGATAAGGGAGAACTGGGGAGCCTGTGTGCATTCATTATATTTCAAAGGCATGCCTTGTACTGTATTTTGTTCTTTGTAGGCTAGGAATTGTTGTATTTGATACTGTGTGTAATGAAATATTTCATATTACATAACACATAAGAGTTACTTGAAAAATATTAAATAACTCTTCCTCAACATGTTCCATTTTGTAAACAAGGAGGAAAACTTAGAACTAGAAGACTAAGACCTTTCACAGGGTCACAGGGTCCCTCAGATAACTGGACGGCGGTAGGTTGATAAAGATGACCACGTGTTCAATCTGAAGATATGGAAGAAGTTTGGGGCAAAACATTGAGCCCAAAGTCACATTCTAAGAGTAGCTACACAGTCATGTAAAATCGTACAATAGTCATTTTTTTCTTTTTTGTTTCCCCCCCTTTCAACCACAGGCAACCTTGGCCTCAAGGTAGCTTAAAGGTGAAAGCAAACAGAAATTCAATAGTCAGGTTTTCAATTTCAAAAGTAGATCTTTGAAGTCTGTGTCAGAAAACCCGGCAAAGCCAGATTTTCCAGCTCAAAAGCAAGGTGAGTAAGCCATCGAGGGAGGCAAATCTTTATGAGGAAGTGATTGATCACCTCACAAAAAGGTGGTCAGTTCAGAATTCTGGGCAGGAGCCTGGAGATAAAGGAAAAGGGGGACGTGGGTTGGAGGTGAGGGCTCTGGGGATCAGGGATTCTGAAGGGCCTTCCGCCCTGTGGTCGGAAATCCTGAAAGTGGTGTCATTAGAGACACTGGACGATTTTGTGTCCTGAGCACAGGGGTTTATTCCTACCAGAGCCTGGAGCTCTGGGAAGAGAGGATGTCAAAGTCCATGCAGACATGGGACAGACCCAGGAAAGTGTGAACAGTGGTCTGGCAGGAGAGAAGATGATGAGGTGACCACACATAGGACACCTCACACACATGCCACAAACAGCCCCACCTGAACTGCAGCCCTCGGGGGAGGAACTAGGGCTAAGAGGCCAGTGAGGGGAGACACCAGAATCTGCATAAGGAGGAAGGGTTGCCAGAAGAAATACAGGACGTCCACTCAAATTTTAATTTCAGGTGAACAACACATAATATTCTAGTATGTCTCATGCAATACTCAGACTAAAAAAGAAATTGTTCTTTATTTATTCGAAATTCAAAGTTAGCTGCATCCATATTTATATTTACTAAGTCTGGTAACTCTGGTGTAAAATTATTTGCCAGGCTGATATATTATTAGCACTCAAAGTTCAGGGAGACCTAAACATTGGTGGTTGAAAAAAATCACTGTGTCTGGGGCTTCCCTGGTGGCGCAGTGGTTGAGAGTCTGCCTGCCAATGCAGGAGACACGGGTTCGAGCCCTGGTCTGGGAAGATCCCAAATGCCGCGGAGCAACTAGGCCCGTGGGCCACAGCTACTGAGCCTGCGCGTCTGGAGCCTGTGCTCCGCAGCAAGAGAGGCCGCGATAGTGAGAGGCCCGCGCACCGCGATGAAGAGTGGCCCCCGCTTGCCGCAACTAGAGAAAGCCCTCGCACAGAAACGAAGACCCAACACAGCCAAAAGTAAAATAAATAAATAATTTAAAAAAAAAATCACTGTGTCTGTACTGGATTGGTCAGTGGTTCATGTTTTGAATTACAATTCCTGCTCACCAGTAAATTTATCATTTACCTTCTCTGTGTTTCCAAACATTTAAATTTGGGGAATTGTATTTTTCTGCCCCTAATGACAGTAAGAGTCCGGGCTTCACAAAATGACAAGTGCGATTGAGGTGTAAGTTCATATTCACCATTAGGAAAAACAGAGAACTACCTAATTTCACTGGCTGACCTTTCTGAATTACAAAAACATAAAATCATCTTTAAAATATTTTATGAGATTTAGACTCCTAACCCAGCTAGTTACTAATTACCCAGAAAATACCTGACCTAGGGGGTCATTTTTAAAACGTAGTTTAAAGACTGCTAGAGAAACCAGTTGGAAAGCAAGGTTTCCTTCTCAACATTCCATTAGGTTTATAATATACAATAAACCTCGGGACTACCACCTTTTACTAGCCCTGCAAATTAGCCTGTCTACATCTAGGTTGGAAACCAAGCCAAAAATTGAGTGTGAAAAGAAGTTGAAATGGTCTCTGTTTAATCTGTAATTTCTGCCATCCATACCACCTCTAGGACTAAATAATGACAGAGGTTTTCATGCTGACCGGTTCAGTGCTTTGCACCACAAGGAATCTGACAGTCAGGAGTGAGCCCTGACCAACAACTCAGAATCCATCCTTCCTTGGTGGTGTGCCAGCATCCAAGTCTCTGGTATTTACAGCTCACCCTTGATTGAGTCTTTTGTATTTTGTGCTCTCAGTGAAGGCGTGTGAAAATGTTGCATTCAGAGCTGCTTGGACACAGGGTCCAATTTATTATTTGGAGAGTTCACTTTATTCTTAAAACAATAATTACTTATGGAAACACTTAACTTTCTGTATTTTGATTCCACTCCACCATCCACTGTAAGACACTCTGGATTTTAAGACAGTTTTGGGGGAGCAAACAAGAAAGCAGTATTCATTGTATATATAATATAATGTATATAATATATAATTAATAGCCAGTATTAAATGTAGACATTAATTGTAAATTTATTTAAATTTCAGAAAACTAAATTTATTCGTTCATTCGCCCGATATTTATTGGGTTTCTACTTTTGCCAAGTACTATTTAAACAAGACAGACTTATAGTCTAGTAAATAAAAATGGTATGTCTTAAATGGAAGAAATACAGTATCTTTAGTGAATTCTTTAGAATTAGTAACCTTAATTGATTAGGCCTTAGTAGAAAGGAAGATACTTGGGAAACATTAAAGGAATCTTGACCCCCATTGGCAAATAGGCAGACTTATTATCTGTTTGTGAAACACCTATCATTGGCGTTGAATTTGAATATTACATATACTTTTGGCTGGTTAATAAGTGTGGTTACCTATCAGTCACCATATTTATTCACCATTTTATCAAAATTTTAATGTGCAGGTTTTTTGTTTGTTTGTCACTCAAAGTAACTGACTCTCTTGTTTTCAGAAATCTAGACTGAGCCATCTGAGTATATAGTTTTGGATGGCAACTTTCCATTAGAAATTTCAGAGAGAATTGAAGATGACATATTAGTCCCTAGTTTAAAATTACTCAGTATCTTCATTGCTTTTCTTGGAATTATCTCAGGTAGCTTCGTATAGAAAGGGAAATACACAAAAACGGTTTGTGCGTTTTGAGTCAGTCCCTTAAATATTATCGTCACCTCTTCTATTAACTTCCATTTGCCTGCCAGTTTCCTCATTTGAAAGGACTTTCAAGTTGCTGATTTTGTAAGAAATGAAGAATAGTCATTGCCAGTACTACCCTTTATTCTACATTTAGTGTTTCTAATCACATCAGACATGTTTTCAGTATCTAGAGAGGATGCCTGCTCCCTACAGCTATCACGAGCCATTAACTTTAATTAAAATTTACAAGTCTAATGTTGTTACATCTGCTAAATGCATTAACTTCCATGTTAATTACCAAAATGTTAATGTTGCATTAAAATAATGTTCCCTTTTGACAGTTCATCTATAGTTTAATTATTTATTTTGTTGGGGAATATGTTCTAAAAACTGAAAAGAGAGCAGACTAGGAAGTCGAATTAGAAAAATGATACACAGTAGCAAAACTTCTAAGAGAAGACCCTCTGGTTCAGATGAAGATGGCTGAAGCATACTCCTAAGCTTTACCCTGTATTTAAAGGAAATATGTCCTCTTGTCTTGCATCTAAAATATTTTTTAGAATAATGCTTTCCTGTTTTGCAGCTAGTTTATAGTGAAAGCACTAATTCATGCCCAATCCCTCAACTCCCAAGAGTTTATAAGGCTACACATTCCTTTATCCATATAAATCATTTAAAGAGAAAACTTCAGTTTTAAAAAAAACAGCCTTCTGTGTTTTCTATCTAAATGTTTATTTTTTCTTTAAAACAGATTTATTTCAAGAAGCTATCCAAGTATACTTCTGGACAAATAAAAATAACGAAAGGAAATTCTCAAAGATCTACATGGACCATTGCAGTGAGCTGCTGAGTATGAATATTATTAAACATCTCACATTTCATTGAAAGGGGTTAGGCTATAATAACACTAATATTTAATAACAGCATTTCCTCGTCATGGGTGCACTTGCTGGATATATCCTTTAAGTATGTAAGTCTATGTACATGAGTTAATTTTCAAATGGGATGCATCCTCTAAAACAGGAATATACTGGCGGTTGAACAAAATCTTAGTCCAGTTTATAGATCACAGAGACCTTGCCTATGCTTTTTATCACTGTGTCCCCCAGTGGCTAGAACCGTGCCTAGTGTATGGTAGACCCTCAATAAATATTTGACAGTTGCCTGAATGGCTCTTTAAATTTCTTTTTTTATTTTATGAAATACTATTGTATTTCACTTTTTTTCTTTGGGAGCTTTTCTATGTGACTGTATAATTTGTTTAAGTAAACGTATAAGTTTGTACGTCTCCCTTTCTTTAGCCATTCCTCTGTTGATGGGCACTTGGGTTGCTTCCATATCTTGGCAATTGTAAATAATGCTGCTATGAACCCTGGGATGCATGTATCTTTGAAAAGTGTTTTTGTTTTCTCTGATGTAAATACCCAAAAGTGGAACTGCTGGATCATATGGTGGTTCTATTTTTCATTTTTCTGAGGAAACTCCATACTATTTTCCATACTGGCTGCACCAATTTACATTCCCACCAATAGTGTACGAGGGTTCCCTTTCCTCACCAGCACTTGTTATTTGCTGTCTTTTTTGATGACAGCCATTCTGACAGGTGTGAAATGATCTCATTGTGCTTTCAATTGCATTTCCCTGATGATTAGTGTTGTTGAGCATTTTTTCATGTGTCTGCTGGATATCTGCATATCTTGAAAATATGTCTATTCAGATCCCCTGCCCATTTTTCAATCAGATTGTTTTTTGATACTGAATTGTGTGAGTTCTTTGTACATTTTCAATATTAACCCTTTATTGGATATATCATTTGCAAATGTCTTCTCTCATTCAGTAGGCAGACTTTTAGTTTTGTTGATGGTTTTCTTCTCTGTGCAAAACATTTTTAGTTTGAAGTAGTCTCGTTTGTTTATTTTTGCTTTTGTTTCCCTTGCCTGAAGAGAAAGATCCTGGACTTGGATGTATATTTCCTTCACCCAGTTAGGGAAGTTTTTAGTTAAAAGCCCCCTACTTTTATTGTATTACTGTCAATTTCTCCCTTTATGTCTGTTAATATTTGCTTTATGTATTTATGTGATCTTATGTTGGGTGCATATACATTTATAAACGTTATATCCCCTTGCTGGATTGATCTCTTTATCATTATGTAATACCCTTTTGTGTCTTTTGTTACAGTCTTTGTTTTAAAGTCTATTTTGTCTGATATAAGTATTTCAAACCCAGCTTTCTTCTCATTTCCTTTTCATGGAGTATCTTTTTCCATCCTATCCCTTTCAGTCTGTGTCTTTAGATCTGAAATGAGCCTCTTGTAGGCAGATTATAGACAGGTCTTGTTTTTTATCCACTCAGGCACCCATTATCTTTTGATTAGAGCATTTAGTCCACTTACATTTAAAGTTATTTTTGATAGGTATACCTTTATTGCCATTTTGTTGTCTTCTGGCTGTTTTTGTAGCTCTTCTCCATTCTTCTCTGTTCCCTTCTCTTGTTCTTTTCCCTTGTGATTTGACAACTTTAGTGTTATGTTTGCTTTCCTTTCTCTTTATTTTTTGTGTATCTTATAGGTTTTTGGTCTATGGTTACTGTGAGATTCATATATGGCAACCCTCATATATATTAGTCTACTTTAAGTTGATGATTGCTAAAAGTTCAAGCACATTCTAAAAGCACTACATTTTTGTTCCCCCTTTCACATTTTATGTTATTGAAGTCATATTTTACATCTTTTTATTTTGTATATTGCTTAACTAATTATTTCAGACATAGGTGATTTTACTACTTTTATCTTTTAAACTTTATTCTAGTTTTATAGGTGATTGATCCACTGCCTTCACTACATTTTTGCCTTTACCAGTGAGATTTTTTTCTTTCATAATTTTCTTGTTTCTAGTTATGGTCTTTCCTTTTTCATTAAAAGAAGTCCCTTTAACATTTCTTATAAGGCCAATTTCACAGTGATGAGCTCCTTTTCATCAAGCTTTTCCTTGTCTGGGAAACTCTTTTCCTCTCTTTCAAATCTGAATGATAACCTTACCAGGTATAATACCCTTGGTTGTAAGATTTTTTCCTTTCAGCATATTGAAAATATCATGCCAGATCCTTCTGACCTTTCTGTTAAAAAATCAGTTGATAATCTTATGGGGGCTCCCTTGTATGTAACTTGTAGTTATTTTTCTCTTGCTGCTTTTAAGATTCTCTCTTTAACTTTTGACATTTTAATTATAATGTCTCTTGGTGTGGATCTCTTTGAGTTCATCTTGTTTAGGACTCTGTGTGCTTCCTGGACACAGGTTTCAGGAAAACTGAAAACTTAAAGTTTTCAGCCATTATTTCTTCAAACAGGTTTCTCTACCTTTCTCTCTTTCTTTCTTCTACTTCTGGGACCCCTATAACATGAATGTAAGTATGCTTGATTTTGTCCCAGAGGGCCCTTAAACTATCCTCATTTTTATTTATTTATTTATTTATTTAACATCTTTATTGGAGTATAATTGCTTTACAATGGTGTGTTAGTTTCTGCTTTATAATGAAGTGAATCAGTTATACATATACATATATTCCCATATCTCTTCCCTCTTGCATCTCCCTCCCTCCCACCCTCCCTTTCCCACCCTTCTAGCTGGTCACAAAGCACTGAGCTGATCTCCCTGTGCTATGCAACTGTTTCCCACTAGCTATCTATTTTACGTTTGGTAGTATATATATGTCCATGCCACTCTCTCACTTTGTCCCAGCTTACCCTTCCCTCTCCCCGTGACCTCAAGTCCATTCTCTAGTAGGTCTGAGTCTTTATTCCCATCTTGCCCCTAGGTTCTTCATGATCATTTTTTTTTTTTTTTTTTTTTAGATTCCATATATATGTGTTAGCATACGGTATTTGCTTTTCTATCTCTGACTTACTTCACTCTGTATGACAGACTCTAGGTCCATCCACCTCACTACAAATAACTCAATTTTGTTTCTTTTTATGGCTGAGAAATATTCCATTGTATATATGTGCCACATCTTCTTTATCCATTCATCTGTTGATGGACACTTAGGTTGCTGCCATGTCCTGGCTATTGTAAATAGAGCTGCAATGAACATTGTGGTACATGACTCTTTTTGAATTACGGTTTTCTCAGGGTATATGCCCAATAGTGGGATTGCTGGGTCATATGGTAGTTCTATTTTTAGTTTTTTAAGGAACCTCCATACTGTTCTCCATAGTGACTGTATCAATTTACATTCCCACCAACAGTGCAGGAGGGTTCCCTTTTCTCCACACCCTCTCCAGCATTTATTGTTTGTAGATTTTTTGATGATGGCCATTCTGACTGGTGTGAGATGATATCGCATTGTAGTTTTGATTTGCATTTCTCTAATGATTAATGATGTTGAGCATTCTTTCACGTGTTTGCTGGCAATCTGTATATCTTCTTTTGATAAATGTCTATTTAGGTCGTCTGCCCATTTTTGGATTGGGTTGTTTGTTTTTTTGATATTGAGCTGCATGAGCTGCTTGTAAATTTTGGAGATTAATCCTTTGTCAGTTGCTTCATTTGCAAATATTTTCTCCCATTCTGAGGGTTGTCTTTTCGTCTTGTTTATGGTTTCCTTTGCTGTGCAAAAGCTTTTAAGTTTCATTAGGTCCCATTTGTTTCTTTTTGTTTTTATTTCCATTTCTCTAGGAGGTGGGTCAAAAAGGATCTTGCTGTCTCATTTTTAAATATTTTTTTCTTTTTTCTGTTCTGATTGGGTGATTTCCACTACTATGTCTTGTAGATCACTGATCTGTTCTTCTGCGTCCTCTAATCTGCTGTTAATTCCCTCTAGTGTATTTTTCATTTTAGTTATTGTATTCTTTAATTTTGATTTTTTAAAATATTATCTATCTCTTTGTTGACATTCTCACTGAGTACATCCATTCTTCTATCAAGAGCATCTTTATGACGATTACTTTGAACTGTTTTTCTGATAAGTTGCTTATCTCTGTTTCATTCAGTTCTCTTCCTGAGGTTTTACTTGTTCTTTCATTTGGAAGGTATTCCTTGGTCTCCTCATTTTGCCTAATTCTCTGTGTTTGCTTCTATGTATTAGGTAGATAAACTGCGTCTCCCAGTCTTGAGAGAGTGGCTCATGTAGAAGGTGTCCTGTGGAGCCCAGTGTCACAATCCCTCCTGGGTCACCAGAGCCAGGTGCTCCAGGGGTGTCACCCTGTGTCGGCTGCGTGCACCCTCCTGCTGGGGTTGGGCCATGATATCTGTGGGCACATTGGTGGGGGGCAAGGGCGGGCGCTGGATCCTGGCCCAGCTAGCTGAGATGTCCAGCTGTGACCGTTGTGGGCACACTGATACGCACGGCTGGCCCCCGGCATGACTGGCTGAGGCCCAGACACAACTGTTGAATGCTGGTGTGCGGGGCTGGCCCCCTGGAGTGGAAACCACTTTGGAGGGGACCGATGCTGGCCAAGGCCACCCACTGGATGGGGCGGGACAGGAGCTGCTTTGGAGAGCCAGCCAGGGTGGGTGGGTCCTCACAGCAGTGTTAGTTGACAAAGAGTGACAGATATAGCACCCACCCCACCCAACTGGCTGGGTGGAAGGAGAGTAAAAAAAAAAAATGGTGCCCAGTAGAGCGGCCATCCCCAGAGGAAGTTCCACTGTCTTCCTGCGCCTCTGGCACATGCCCTAAAACTAGTCAGTGAACCTCCTTCTCCTACAATCCAGGTGCTTTTTGAGCTGCTGCCTCTGTACTGGGACTCAGAGCAAGTGAGTCTGAGCACGAGCCCTTCAGGAGCAGAGCCTTGGTTTCCCACAGCCCTCTGTCTCTCCCAGACACGAGCCCTGCTGGTTTTCAAAGCCAAACGTTATGTGAGCTCCTCTTCCAGTGCAGACCCCCAGGCTGGGGAGCCCGACGTGGGGCTCTGACCCCTTGCTCCTCAGGTGACCCCTGCGGTTGTGACGTCCCTCCTGCTGTGGGTTGCTGCACTGGGGTGGGTTCTGACCAGACTGCATCTCTGCCTCTCCTATCCCTCTCAGTGTGGCCTTTCCTTTGTGTCCTCAGCTGTAGACAATCTGTTCTGGGAGGCTGCAGGTCATTCTCGGAAGTAGCTGCTCTACATGCACTTGTAGTTTTGGTGTGTCCATCAGAGGAGGGGAGCTCAGGGTCTTCCTGCTCCACCATCTCTATCCAGAACCTCAGTCTTAAACTACTTTTAAAAGTAACAAGCACTCTAAGTACCTAAAAGAATGCGGACCCCCAATTTTTCTTGAATTGCTGAGTAATGAACCCTTCGTTCATGTAGTTTCTCTCTCTGAGAAAACTTTCGTTGCCAGAAGTCTCAATGGGAATTACAGGGCTCTCTCCAGTTCTCCAAAACTTTAGTTCACTGTATCTGAGATGCATAGCTGCGCTGTACGGCAGTTGCTGAAAAGACTAAAACTCTTGCATTTACCTCTTTATGTTTACATATTTAGTTTATATAACTACAGTTATATAGTTTATATAACTACAGTTATAGTTTAAAAAATGTTTCACACACATTATCTCTGTGTCAAATATTGCTCTGAAAAGGATCTGAGCAATTTACTGAAAACATACGCCAAAATTAAAACATCTAGACTAACGGTGAAAACAATGGAATGGGTCGTTAAGGGCAAAGAGAAAAGAACACAACTAGATAAGCCACAGGTCCTCACTGAGTTGGAATTTGGCCCTAAGCTTCTGAGATGACAAAGCGAAATTTACCATGATCAGTTATGTGGTTCTCAATGCCCAGAGGAGAAAACAAATAGATACTCCAGCATTAACAAAGCTGTTCCTAACCTCCAGGCTTTGCTTTAGAAGAAATAGATGAGTGTAGCTGCTCTCATTGAACCAGGGCCCTTGGCAGGTCTCACTCTTGGCCACAGGACTCCTGGGGCACTGAGGGGGCAGTGGTGCCATCTGCCAGTTAGGAGCTCGGACCCTGAGTCTGGCGAGCTCCTCCACCACTGACGAGATTTGGCATCAGGCAAGCTTCTTGACCTCTCTCAGTGTTAGTTTTCACATTATAACATAAGAAGAGGCATACAACCTGTCTCTTCCTTGAAACAGTCCAGCCCAGAGCCTGCCACATGGTAATACCCAATAAATATCTGTCAAATATGTGAGTAAATGAAAGAAAAAGGATACAAATGAACTTATTTACAAAACAGAAACAGACTCGCAGATCTCGAAAATCAAACTTATGGATACCAGAGGGGAAATGTAGGGGGAAGTGATCAATTAGGACACTGGGATTAACAGACACACACTACTATATATAAAATAGATAAATAAGGACCTACTGTATAGCACAGGGAACTCTACTCAATATCCTGTAATAACCTATATGAAAAAGAATCTGAAAAAGAATGGATATATGTATTATATATGTATAACTGAATCACTTTGCTGTACACCTTGCTGAATCACTTTGCTTTGTTGTGTGAAACTAACACAACATTGTAAACCAACTATACCCCAATAAATTTTTTTAAAAAATATAAAAGAGAACCAAAAAAAAAGGAAAGACAGAAACATGAGTGCTAATGTAGATGTTTTTGTAGATCGGATGGCAAGCAGTTTTGTTTGTATTTGTCTGAGAGTTTCCATTTTGTGAAGTAGTAGTCACAGTTTTCTGCTGAAAAGAAGGGAGATTTTGAGGCGGGAGGCATGATATAGCCCACTAGAGGGGGAGAGACCATGCCGACCCCCAACACTTGGTGTTCAGGGCCCATTAGGGCAGGTGACCATGAACTCGTACCGTCCAGTTCTTCCTGCTGTGCTCAGCGGCCAGGGGCCAAGCACGGGAGGGGGGATCAGGGCTGGGGTACTGCGGGATGGAAGCTCGGAAGGCACACACAGGCAAGAGAATCAACAATCTGGGCAAGGGCTTCCCTGGTGGCGCAGTGGTTGAGAATCTGCCTGCCAATGCAGGGGACACGGGTTCGAGCCCTGGTCTGGGAGGATCCCACATGCCGCGGAGCAACTAGGCCCGTGAGACACAATTACTGAGCCTGTGCGTCTGGAGCCTGTGCTCCGCAACAAGAGAGGTCACGATAATGAGAGGCCCGCACACCGCGATGAAGAGTGGCCCCCACTTGACGCAACTAGAGAAAGACCTCGCACAGAAACGAAGACCCAACACAGCCATAAATTAATTAATTAATTAATTTTTAAAAAATAATCTGGGCAAGAAAAAAATGAGTATTAAAATGAGCACTTACCTCATCAAGTTGTGAGGGTCAAATGCATTAATACGGTAAAGGACTTAGTGTCTGCCATAGAGTAAATGCTCAGGAAAAGTTTGCTATCATTATTATCGATAAAAATCTAAGCTAAAGAGAGAGGGAAGGGAAATCAGGAAACAGCACATAATGAGAAGAAAAGCTAAGGGAGAGGCCTCATTATATAAGGAGCAGTTGTAGTGGGAATAATTGAGAAAAGTATCTGGAAAGATAGGAGATTCTGGTTAAAGAATGTGATTTCCGAGTCATTAAATTAAATTGTGGGATAGTGTTGACGAGAACCAAGTTTAACACAGTGGATCTCAAAGTCACTTTGCCTAAGAATCACCTGGGAAGAGTGTTAAAATGCAGATTTGCTGGACTTTTCCTCCAAAAATGTGATTCTGTAGAACTGGACAGTTGGCCTATTTTATCAAGCCTCCTAAACCATCCTGGTACAGCCAGCCCCTGGACCACACTTTGAGAAGTCTGGGCTAGACCACGACATGGCGCAGAGAGAAGGTGACTGGAGATGAGGAGACCAAGGGCCGAGAAGCCTGGGTGTGGGTGACGCATTCAGATGGTTGCTGACATCACTCAGGATGGAGACCAGACAGGGTGGAGAAGAGGACGGTGAGCCAGAGGATAGAGTCATCACTGGATGGGGGAACGTACAAGGAGAGGTGAGGGACAAAACGTTTTTGGGGACGGAGAGGAGCTGGGTGAGGGCAGGGGGATTAACCTGATGGCAAGAGTCTTATCGGAGCAGGAGTGTTTCAAAAAGATGAGAAAGTCAGGGTCTGCTGTTAGCTTTCAAAAGCAAGTTAGTCACTAAGAGAACACGTAAGGGAATATTCCTAACATAAGAGAATAAAAGGCTTCCATGGAAGAAGGCTGCTGGGAAAGCCACGTGCCAGGGGAGGAATTGGTTTTGGTTAAAGAGTAGGATATAGGCTGTGAAGAAATTCAGGATACGGGAGAGTCATTAAATCATGGAGAAAGTTCCAGAGGATACCATGAAAGGAGGTGGGGAGTGCAAACCTAGATTAGAGAACAGGGAGCACAGAGTGTTATGAGACTGGAGACCTGGAAGAAGGAAGTTGGCCAGAGGGGTTGACATTTGGGCAAACATAGAGGAAATAGCACATGAGGCACAGAGTAATATAATCCCAACAGATTCAAGGAAACAAGCATCTTTCCTCCTGACTAAGTACCTTGGTGGCTGGGGGAGAGATTTTAAAAAGGAAAGATGGCCAACAGTTTTTTAAACATTTTTTCTCAGATGTCTGTCTCACACATGATGTGTGAAGTTCCCAGATTTTCTCAGTTCATGGTGTCCTTAGTGACTCAGAATTTTTCATGGCAGTCTGAGCACAAAGTACTTAACAGTTCTGTTTATTAAGTAATCAGGTCCAAACCATCTACTAAGTAATTGTGTCCCAACAACTTAATAGCTGTTTGGAAAAACAATGCATGTAAGTTGAAATAAAAAGTAATTTTTATATCATTCTTTAATAATAATTTACTGATGGGATGTGCATATCTATTGGTCACAGAGAACATCTCAAACTTTATTAACTATCAGGTTCGACACCACCACCCTCATTTCCTGTTCCACACTGATTTTCACATAGTACTTTTTTTTTTTTTTAATCAGAGAAAACACCCAAAACCAAACTTTGTGTACGTAAGACGTCATCAAAAGAAAGGTAGCTCGATCCAGAAACTGGTAAAGACCTCAAGCTATGATTTTGTGCAGGATCTGATAGATGTCTCTGTGTTTGCCTTGAAATTTTTAAATATCCCACTGTACCACTGTGAGTTTGATGTGATGTCCCAGGGTAACTTGGTGCACAGTTTGGGAACTACAGTTTTATGCTAAAGAATTGGGATAGTATTCATATTATGGGGAGTGATCCAGGGATTTAAAGGCGGTGAGTAATGTAGTCTTAGAAATATCAGTGTGGGAGGAGACTGGAGAAAAGCACAAATAGAGGAGACAAGTTCATAGGTGGCGGCAGCAGTGCAGGAAATGTACTAAAAGCTAAAGCAGAGCCGTGGCAGAGGCTATGGAGAGGAGGGTGGTGGTGTGGAGGGAAAGAGCCACTGTGGCTTTGTAACTTGGCTCCTCCATCCTTTGACAATCCGCCCGTCTAAAACGGTCACGGCCCCTCTCCTTGAACCTGGGTTCTGCGGCTACTTGAACAATAGAATATGGTGGCAGGGACAGTGCCAGTTTCTGCACGCAGGCGTTAAGATCCCGACGGCTCCCCTTCTGTCCATGGGGTGTTTGCTCTCAGGACTCACTTCCTTTCTCGTGGGTGCTCATTCCCCCTACGATGAGGAAGCTAACGGGCAGGGACGCCCACATGGAGAACGCGGGTCTCTGGCCCCGGGCCCAGCTGAGCTCAGCCACAGCCAACACCGACTTGTCAACCACCGGAGCGGTTGAGCCATCTTGAAGTCCACCCTCCGGCCCCTGGTCCAGCCACCCCAGCTGATGCTGCAGAGGGCGCAGGTGAGCTGGGCCCTCTGAGCCCTCACTTCTTTACAGATTCATGAGCGAAAGAAATTCATGAGTGGCTTGTTTTAAGCCACTAGGTTATGGGGTGTCCTGTTACATATCAAGAGAAAACTGACATATAAGCTAATATTTATTTCAGATGTTTTATGTGCCCAATTCAGTTTGAAGTGCTTTTTTTTGTCCTCCACGGTTACATTTACTTTTCTTCTCTTTTCTTTTTTTTATTGGAGTATAGTTGCTTCACACTGCTGTGTCAGTTTCTGCTGTACAGCAAAGTGAATCAGCCACATGTATACATATATTCCCTCTTTTATGGATTTCCTTCCCATTTAGGTCACCACAGAGCACCGAGTAGAATTCCCTGTGCTATACAGTAGATTCTCATTAGTTATCTATTTTATACATGGTATTGTATCTATGTCAATCCCAATCTCCCAATTCATCCCACCAACACCCCCCCCACCACCTTTCCCCCTTGGTATCCATACGTTTGTTCTCTACATCTGTGTCTCTATTTCTGTTTTGCAAATAAGATCATCTATACCATTTTTCTAGATTCCACATATATGCATTAACATATGATATTTGTTTTTCTCTTTCTGACATACGTCACTCTGTATAAGTCTCTAGGTCCACCCACGTCTCTGCAAATGGCACAATTTCATTCCTTTTCATGGCTGAGTAATATTCCATTGCATATATGTACCACACTTTTTTTATCCATTCCTCTGTTGATGGAAATTTAGGTTGCTTCCATGACCTGGCTATTGTAAATAGTGCTGCAATGAACATTGGGGTGCATGTATCTTTTTGAATTATGGCTTTCTCTGGGTGTATGCCCAGGAGTGGGATTGCTTATGTGAAGGTCTCACTTCATCTTCTTAACAAATATTATGGATATCTCTGTTTAATTTATGAGAAAACTGAAGCCTAGGACATTTTCCCAAGGTCATGCAACTAATTAGTGATGAATAGGAGACAGGAAGGCTGGAGGTGAAAAACCCAAAAACCCAAAAACCTGATGTAATACATTAAGAACACAGGAATGTGTAGGAAATATAGAAAAAGGGTAAAGCAAGTTTGGAAGGAAAATGGTATTTGTAAGTTTGGACATTTAGGTGAGGACGCCTAAGATCACTTGACTGTGTGAGTCTAGGGTTCAAAGGAGGACTCAGAGCAGGAGACAGAAACTTGCAAACTACTAAAAGATAAATGATCCTACAAACCTTAACACCTGATGAAATCACACAGGAAAAGAATGCAGATTTAGAGACTAAGAAGAGGATGACACCCTGATTGTGATAAGATTTATGATTTGAAGAAAGACGGAGAAGAAAATGCAGAGAGGCAAGAGGAAAACAATAAAAAGTGGAGAAAATCAAGGGAGAAGATAGTTTCAAAAAAAGGAGAGATTGGCCAATATTTTCAAGCTCTACAGGAAGGACAAGTGAACAAATGCCTGGCAAAGGAGTGAACTTAGCGACGGAGCTTTGAGTGTCATGGCAGGGCTGGAAGATGGACCCCAGCGGACAAGAGATGAATGAGAAGGGACAAATTGCAAACAGTGAGGAATGTCTTGTGAGACATTTCTTGGCTTGAAAAGGACGGAAAATAATACAACTGAAATGACTTATGTAAAAAGCTATCTATGGGCTCATGTACCTAAAACATCCAGGAACATTTCTGGCTTCAGCCACTGCTGGACTCAGCCACACTGGTGACGTCACCAGGATCCAGTTTCTCTCCATTTCCGGGCCCGTCTTCCATGTTTGCTCCCTTCTCAGCTGGCCTCTCCTTTTGTTGGCAGACAGCCTGTTGCAGCTCCAGGACTATGTATTTCCAGGTTTCAAGCCCTTGGGGAAAAAAATCTACTTTCTCAGTAACTCAAACAAAATTCCTTGGGTCTAATTGATTCTAATTGGCCCAACTTGGGTCATGTGTCCATCTCTGAATCCATCAGTATTGCCTGTGAGATTGGTTAGATGAGGTTGAGATCACAAAGAGGCAGGAGGGCCTGGTTCCTCAGAGGGCAGTCAGGTACTAGTTACCCAAAGCAGCAAGAAGGGATGCTAGCAGCAAAAACAAGTCAGTCAACACAGCAACTATGAACTGCCATCGTAGGAGCTGGGCTGCAGAGGCAAGAAAGAAGAGAGCCTGGAGGTTCCTCAGGAAACTAAAAGTAGAATCACTATATGATCCAGCAATCCCACTCCTGGGCATATACCTGGACAAAACTATAATTCAAAAAGATACACACACCCCTATGTTCATAGCAGCACTATCCACAATATCCAAGACATGGAAACAACCGAAATGTCCATCGACAGATGGATGAAGAAGATGTGGTACATATATACAATGGAATACTACTCAGCCATAAAAAAGAATGAAATAATGCCATTTGCAGAAACATGGATGCAACTAGAGATGATCATACTAAGTGAAGTAGGTCAGACAGAGAAAGACAAACACCATATGATACCACTTATATGTGGAATCTAAAATATGCACAAATGAACCCACCTATGAAACAGAAACAGAATCAGAGACACAGAGAACAGACTGGTGGTTGCCAAGGGGAAGGGGGTTGGGGGAGGGGTGGAGTGGGAGTTCGGGATTAGCAGATGCAAACTATTACATATAGAACGGATAAATAACAAGGTCCTACTGCACAGCACAGAGAACTATACTCAATATCCTATGATAAACCATAATGGAACAGAACATATTAAAAAAGAATGCATATATATGTATAACTGAATCACTTTGCTGCACAGCAGAAATTAACACAACATTGTAAATCAACTATACTTCAGTTAAAAAAATATTGATCAGGGCTTCCCTGGCAGTGCAGTAGTTAAGAATCCATCTGCCAATGCAGGGGACGTGGGTTCGAGCTCTGGTCTGGGAAGATCCCACATGCCGCAGAGCAACTAAGCCCATGCACCACAACTACTGAGCCCACGTGCCACAACTACTGAAGCCCACGTGCCTAGAGACTGTGCTCTGCAACAAGAGAAGCCACCGCAATGAGAAGCCTGTGCACCGCAACGAAGAGTAGCCGCCTCTCGCCACAACTAGAGAAAGCCTGCACGCAGCACCGAAGACCCAATGCAGCCAAAAATAAAAATAAATTATATGTATAACTGAGTCACTTTGCTGTACCGCAGAAATTAACACAACACTGTAAATCAACTGTACTTCAGTTTAAAAAATATCGATAAAAAAAAAAGAGAGAACTGTAGTTAGAGTGGGGTTCAATGAGAGTTTTAGGAGAAAGAAACAGCTGAAACAGAGAGGCTGACGACGTCAGGAGGGAAATGGATGAAATAAACCACTGAGGAGCGAGGGAGTTGGCGGCATCAAGAGAACAGCTGGCCGGATTCGCTTTGAGCTAGAGAAGGGATGTCTCTTCCCCCTAAGACCAGACAGAGGGTGGGTACCGACATAAAGAGGTCTTTAGATGGAGGAGAAGCAAGTTTAGGAATTGATGCCTCCTGACTTCTGTCTTAGCTGTGATTTAGGAAGGAAGCATTCGTGCAGAGAATGAGAAGGAAGAGTTAGCGGGGGAGGAATGGGACAGTTTCTGTGGGACAACGGGAGAGTTTAGACACGCAGACAAGTTGCTGGATGACAATATTACATTTTAAAAGAACATCATCCCCAACTTAATTTTCTGTACTATTAATGTCATCAGGAATATCAGCGAATAAAACAGAACATAAACATCAGCTCATAGAGTGGAAACTTGGGATAAAGTTATGCTAAAACGTGGAGATATTTTTATTCACTTGTTGGCTAGCACAGAGATTATCATAGTGAGAAATCTTTGTTGGGAAAATTGATTACAAAATTCCCTTGGGATTCTGAGACCTCGACTGTCCTCCATGCGGGTGGAGCTGATCTACTGAGTACAAGGACAGGAGCATTTGTTTGTTTCTTGAAGAGTGAGAAGAAAATGAGAAGGAAACAAAACCGCAAAGAAGACAGCAAACTAAGAAAAGACTGCATTCTTTTTTATGTGACCTTCAAACCTTTAGTGAAATTTCTAAATGTTTTAAATGATTGGCAAAAGCTGTTTTTGTTTTGTTTTCATGCATGTTCATGAAGGACTGTGTTTCCAAGCTGGGGTGATGTGAGCAGAATTGGGGCAGGGCTGTGAACATGAAAGCAGGGATCCTGGAGATGCCCGGCTGGATCGCTGGGAGTGCCAGGAAGGCTCTGGAATTGCTTGGCCTGTTAAATTGAACTTCTCTCAGAGGGAATATTCACCAGTGAACATATGTATTTTTCTGGTCATCCTCTTACATTTATTAAAGTAATAGCAGAAAAGAGAAGTCATATGGGTAAAATAAAATGTAAACCAGATTTTATTTACCATGACACATAACCATTTAGTTCATAGAAATTATTATTGGGACTCGACTCTATTGGCAAAACGTCTCTATAACGTTCAGCTCTGTGTTTTTTCATTCAAATCTCTGTGGCTTTTTCTTTCAGGGACTGGCTGTACGCTATCCAACAAGAGAATATTGGTTGTAATCGCTGAACATCAGTCTACTACATCAGGCACTCCTTTCAGATGTGTGTTGCTTTGAGGTTATGGACAACAAAATAGTAAATATATTGGTGTAAGATGGGGAGATTATGATGATCATTCCATGAACAATTTTGTTCATTTGAGAAAAAAATAATGCTGTTTCGCTGGTGCTATTTCCAGCTTTGGACTCTGGGAGGTCTAGGATATTACCATCCAAATTCACTGCAGTGTAATTTCGTCCTCCTAGTAACCTGTGAGGAAGCAGGGAAGGGTGTTGGCCTTATTCTTAGAGTTCCAGAGATAGAATAAGGGTCCAGGACCAGGGTCATGTGTCCAGTCATTTAGAGCTTCTCAAGCCAGGTATTCTGCAAATAGAAGTGTGCTGAGAAATCTGGATCCCTGCAGCCTTCAGGCAACAGGAAATACTCACTACAACTCCACTCCTTATTACAGATGCACACACAGACACACACACACATGCACACAAGCAGGGAGCAGCTACTACTATGTACCAAAAATTAGCATTTTTTACTGTGCTTTGACAGGAAAATGTGATGGAGGGCATTAGAATCTGACTCTGAGTGTAGAACTGTCCACCCCACTGCCTCTTCAAGAAAACCATGGGATTCTTTTCCTATAAGTTCATTTCTTATGAAAGGAGTGAAGCTTTATCCATATGTGTTTTCTTCATTCAATGCCTTCAGTATTTATTTAGCTATTTAGCTGTACAATGTGCTAGCCACTTTTCTGGGCCAAGGTGATACTTCAAATCTCGATGGTGACAAAGAATCAGCAGTCACTGGTGGGAAGATAACAGTGAATCTGTTTCCAAGTCCATTAGCATCTGTCGAGTCAAAGAAAGAGTCCCACTTATCATTCCTGACCTGACACCAAATCTTACAAATCACCTATGGCAGATAGTGGCTATAGACTGAATGTCTGTGTCCCCCCAAAAGTCATATGTTGAAAACTTAATGCCCAGTGTGATTTTAGTAATAAGGTTTTGGGGAGATAATGGTAGGGAATGGAGCCTTTGGGGGATGACTAGGGCATGAGGGCAGAGCCCTTATCAAAGAGGCCTGAGAAAGGTCCCTTGTCCCTTCTTCCATGTGAGGTTACAGCCCATGTGAGGTTATGGCCATCTAGGAAGTGGGCCTTCACCAGACACTGAATCTGCTAGCACCTTGATCTTGGACTTCTCAGCCTCCAGAACTGTGAGAAATACTTTCTGTGGATTATAAGCCACCCAGTCTGTGGGGTTTTATTAGAGCAGCCTGAATTAGTGAACACAAATTCCTCCATTCCAGTATATCAGACCCTCACATGTGTCCTTGTCAATTCTCTTACCCAGAGGTGGAGTCTGTTTCTCTACCCCCTCGAATCTGGGCTCCATTTGTGACTTGCTAAGACCAACAGAAGGTGGCAGAAGAGATGCAGCCAGATTCCAGAGCCCAGATCTTCAAAGGCCTCATCATCTCTATCTTGAGCCTCTTGGAGTGCTCCCCTAGGCTACCGTGGCACAGAGAATTCCAGGACAGGAAACTACTTGGAGGAAGGGGCCCAACGGTCCCAGCTGAGAACAGAAAATGGAAGGAGTAGCATGAAGGATCCCAGGTAAAGCCAGCTAACCCATAGAGTTGTGAGAAATTATTGTCACTGCTTTAAGTCACTGTCTTTGGGGGTGTTTGTTATGCAGCAGTAGGTAACTAAGAACTCTAGGGAGATGCCGGGGTATGTGTAGAGCTGCCAATCATTTTCTCAGTCAGATACTTGGAAGACATAAATAAGACAACGACATTTTTAGATTCTTTCTACATCGCAATGGGGTCTTAGATTTACTGGTCTTTTCTGAAAGCCACTTTCGAAGGTGCAATCAAATATTTTGCTTTTGGCAACAGTTCAATTATGCAATTTTTTCCAAATGGGAAAAATGTAGATGACTGAGGATTGTGCTTTTTAGCAATGAAAAAGCTATCGGAAAAATGCACATAATTTCTGAAGGCCCAAGGAATGAATTCATCCCACTACCTTTTCCGTTTTTATGTTACCTTTTCCCTCCTTCCAGCGGAAAGGGTGCAAATAACGATGGATTCATTTTCCTTTAGATAAATTTGAGCTCGTTTAAGAATCATTTTACTTCACATGTCTTTAATGCAGAATAATATTTAAAGAATAATTTTCACGAATAGAATACAAGAAAGCACGTTTTTATGGAAATCTTTTTTCTAAGAGTGTAGCTGAAGGCAACCTCACTCCTGGGCTTTGTTAAGTTACGTACATTTAATTGCCTGGAGCAGGTCTTCTAAAGTCAAGTTTACTAAAATATGGGCCTTTGGGACCATATTTCTTGGAAACAAATTCTTTGCAAACATCTCATTTTATAATTTAATTGTCTCCGGACTCTGCTGAATGTGAATATTTTAAGAATGAAACCACTGATCTGAAAATAAATTGATATCAAATATACAATTCCTGCAAGTCCCCCCAAATTAAGGTAATTTTTTGCACATTTAAATGTTATGACCATTCCTAACTCCCCCCAACCCCTACCTCATGAGCCTTTTAGCTCTTAAAACTGTCTGGAAACCAAACCATACTTTAAATATTATTTTTATGGGAGAAAAATGAAAACACATTTCCCTTTTCTTTATGTGAGATGGGGCACCCTCGCATGACTCCTGCAGTCTGCCAGGGACCAGGAGTGGCCGGCTCGACCTCTGCGTGGTCCCCTACATACACGAAGTGACAACAGTCAGTCAACCTTATTTTCTAACCCCAGAACTCCTCTTCAAAATGATCAATACTCCTGCCCTGATGGCAACTCCAGCTTAACTTTGCTCTCGTCAACAGCCTCTGCTGCTCTTTTTTTTAAGTCTCACATGAGCTTAAGTAGCTTCATTTTAACTCTTTCAGAGCAAGCCCAGACCTGTTTCTCTCGTCAAGAACAGGGTGGGAGCAGGGGTGGAGGGTACTTGTCAGAACAAATTACAATTTTTGGCAAGCATCTATGTCTCTTACCCACTTAGGAACTAGAATATTGCCTCGTAAAAGCAGTGCAGCCTTCTGTTATGACTTAATTATGAGGCCAGAATAAGGGCACCATTTTATAGGCTCTTTTAAGGTATATACATAAGATTTCCATCTTGGAACATAGCAAAAGAGATTACATTTTTCCTAGCTGCCCGTGGGCTTGTTCTGATAACACCAGCTCAGCAGATTGGCCCAGGACCCCAATCTCAAGGTCCCAGGGGAACTTACACTGCACATTTTCTTTGTCTACTTTCTCCTCCCCATCAGTGAAAGGGTCATACACCTCAAGCCCGAGCCAGGAAATCACAGTTCCCACTCTTACAACACAACTGCATCAGGGTCCCAAGAGAGGGGTAACGATGATTAATCCCTGATGCTGGAGAAACTACAAGGCTGTCCAGCTATGAGAGACCCTCCTCGCACCCCATCCAAGCCACTCTCACACGACTAACACGTAGGCTCTGTCTCACCTGGTCCCAGTGTCATTTGGAATTCCCAACCCCTACCCCGGCCTCTTACCTGAACTGTGCTGTATTGAGCTGGAAAACGGAGCAGATTGTATAATCATGAAGAAGGGACATTTGGGCAAGAACATGGGCTGGTTGACACATTTCTGTAGGTCAAGACTGAATTCTTCACTCCATTTTAGACCTCAGTGATTAATTTCTTTAGGATCAATAGACCTCTGGGAGAACTGGCTCATGCCATCAAACCTTAAGTGAGAGGGATGTGAACCAGAGAATATATTTCATATTTTAAAATAATAAACATGGACTTCCCTGGTGGCACAGGGGTTAAGAATCCACCTGCCAATGCAGGGGACAGAGGTTCATGCCCTGGTCCAGGAAGATCCCACATGCCGCGGAGCAACTAAGCCCGTGCGCCACAACTACTGAGACCACGTGCCGCAACTACTGAAGCCCGCGTGCCTAGAGCCCGTGCTCCACAACAAGAGAAGCCACTGCAAGGAGAAGCCCGCGCACCGCAACGAAGAGTAGCCCCCGCTCGCCGCAACTAGAGAAAGCCCGTGCGCAGCAACAAAGACCCAGCGCAGCCAAAAATAAATACATTTATATATATTTAAAAAAAAGAACAGAAGCAATATTGTAACAAGTTCAATAAAGACTTAAAAAAAATGGGTGTGAAGTGTTGAGGGATGAAAGGAGAGGAGGAATGCAAATAAAAAGCTTAGCCTAGTATTTAAAATAATAATAATAATAAACATTATTTGGCATGCCCATAGGTGTTCAGTACAATTTTTTCCCTTTAAAGATGTTTATTGAGGAGACAAAACATCTAAGTGGCTTTGTACGAATATGGGGTTCCTGGATGAGGGTGTATCCATAGAATAAGCCTCTTTAAACCAATCAGCTGCTTCATTTCTCAGGTCCTGCCACCAGGACGCATAATCGGTTCTGGCAACTTACTGCCCTGGATTTTACCTAAGCTGCCTTACCAATTTTAGGATCACACCAAGAATTAATTTATTTAATATGCCCTGAACAAGAGGATGTATAGTCATCTACTACAGATGCCAATAACATTTTTTTTCACTTACATTTGCACTGGATCTCAAGCTACTTGGATTTTGGAGGAAGGGGCAGGGTGAACTTAAAACTGAATCTAGACCTTTAGGTAAGAATTTTGCATTTCATTTTATAATTAATCCTATTCTTTTATCAGAATGCTGAGAAAATCTGTGAGGAATATAGCAAACGGACAAAAACAAAATAAAATATATAACTCTCATGTATTAATTACATGTTGCAGGCCAAAAATATGCTAAACAATTTATATGCATTGTTTATATACATCGTTTTACTTAATCCTTATTACAACCTGCAAAGTAGGTTTCATCAATGCTATTTTACAGCCAAGGAAACCAAGGCTCAGTGACCTCAGTGTTTATCCAGGGCCAGTCCACTCAAAGCCATGAGGTGGTAGAAGCAGGATTCAAGCCCACGTCTTCCACCACACTGTACACTTTCAAGTTTCTATGTTGCAAAATGACATCGTTATTCTCTTTCTGTCCCTCTGAAGTTTGGTCTTGGAATCACCAAGGACATGACTTCCCATATTGATATATCACGGTCTACATGCTGGAGTAGCACAGAGTCAAGTGGTTCTTGAATGCAGAGGGGACCATATGCCTGGTTTCCCAAGGCATTTCATCAAGGTCTTTGGTTAAGTTAGTGTCTCTGTTGTACCAGCTGGGAAATAATGAGCGAGACATTGATAAGAAGCAGAAATAATATTTATGTAAACATTACTTTGTGCCAGGCACTGTGTACTTTTCTGGCATTATCTTTTATTCATTCCAAGTATCCTATCCAAGGAGGTTTACTACCCATTTTACAGATAAAAACTGGGGCTCAGAGAGGCACAGTCATTTGTCCAAGGTCATACAAAGGGGGAGCTGGTGTTAGGTGGATTGGTACCTATAGATGTGGTCTGGCCAACCGACAGTGTTCTTAAGTTTTAGGTTCTACTTGGTGGACTTTTGAGTATCAATTTTCGTGACATGGGCATGGAAAGGTCAACCTTCACAGGGCAGAGGAGACTTACTGTGACCCAGACTTACCAACAGACACAGTCATTTCAATAATAGCAACAAAGAAAAAAGATTTGGCAACGTAGCTGCTTCACTAGGGGTTAAACACAAATAGGAGAGATGGGAGGATGTGCAGGATGTATTAGTTTTCCATTGCTGCTCTAACAAATTCCTGCAAATTTGGTGGATTGAAGCAATATAAATTTATCATCTAAAGTTCTGGAGGTCAAAGGTCAGAAATGGGTCTCACTGAACCAAAACAAGATGTGTGTGCTTCTCCCAGAGGCTCCAGGGAAGAATCTGTTTCCTGTCTTCTTCCAAATTTAGAGGCGGCTTTCATGCCCTGGCTCACGACCTCGGTCTTCCCTCTTCAAAGTCAGCAACGACCAGTCGAGTTTCTCACTCCACCTCAGTCTGACACTGATATTTCTGCTTCCTTCTTCCACGTTTCAGGACTCTTGTGTTTACATTGGGTTCATCTGGATAATCCAGGATAACACCCCTATTTTAAGGTCAGCTGATCGGCAACATGGATTCCATCTGCAACCTTAGTTCCCCTTTGTTCTGTAACCTAACATATTCCCAGGTTCCAGGGATTAGGATCTTTGGGGCACCATTGTTCTGTCTACCACCCAGGAGCACCATAGCAACACATGGTCCAGGGGCAGGACACAAGGAGGTGTGGCATCGGGGAACTTTGTCAAGAGACTGCAGGGCTTCAGGATCTACCGGAACTTTAGGGGCAGAGAATGCAAAACTGACAAGCACAAAGCAGGGTGTGAGGTTTAGAGGCTTGCATCAGACATAGGCGCTCGGCTTCCAAAGTACTTGAGCCCAGAATTAGAGCCACACCAACCGCAAGGCTGGTGATGCTGAGCTGTCTCCATTTTCAGAGGGAAGGATGTAAATGTCTCCTGAAGATGTTTTGTCCCAGGGCCTGAAGTGAATCAGGTCTCACAAGTGCAGGTCAAGTAGCGAGCGTTTTGTCTCCTCATTTGGGGACTGTCAACTCTGTAGTAGAGTCACAATGACAGGTTGTAGAAGATTCCAGAGGCTGATGGGGGATGACTGGAGGGTAGGCACATTTCTAAATATATACACCTCTGGTCTCTACTTCCTTAATTCCGATGCCATTCAAATTACATCATGTGTTGTTTGTCAGCTAGTTTATTTTTTTTTTAATTTTAATTGAAGTATAGTTGATTTACAATGTTTCAGGTGTACAGCAAAGTGATTCAGTTAAACATATATACATATATATGTGTGTATATATATATATACATATATATTCCTTTTCAGATTCTTTTCCATTATAGGCTATTACAAGATATTGAATATAGTTCCCAGTAGTAGACAGTAGGTCCTTGTTGTTTACCTATTTTATATATAGTAATGCACAACTGTTAATCCCAAATCCCTAATTTATCCTCCCCTTTCCATTTTGATAACCATAAGTTTGTTTTCTGTCTGTGAGTCTATTTTTGTTTTGTAAATAAGTTCATTTGTATCATTTTTTTTAAATTTATTTATTTATTTATTTATTTTTGGCTGTGTTGGGTCTTCGTTTCTGTGCAAGGGCTTTCTCTAGTTGCAGCAAGTGGGGGCCACTCTTCATCGCAATGCACGGGCCTCTCATTATCGTGGCCTCTCTTGTTGCGGAGCACAGGCTCCAGACGCGCAGACTCAGTAGTTGTGGCTCACGGGCCTAGTTGCTCCGCAGCATGTGGGATCTTCCCAGACCAGGGCTCGAACCCGTGTCCCCTGCATTGGCAGGCGGATTCTCAACCACTGCGCCACCAGGGAAGCCCTATATCATTTTTTTAGATGCCACATATAAGTGATATCATATGATACTCGTCTTTGTCCACTCATTGGGGTCACTTAGTATGATAATCTTTAGGTCCGTCCATGTTGCTGTAAATGGCATTGTTTCGTTCTTTTTTACGGCTGAGTAATATTCCATTGTGTGTGTGTGTGTGTGTGTGTGTGTGTGTGTGTGTATATACACACACCACATCTTCTTTATCCATTCACCTGTCGATGGACATTTTTTTAAAGTTGTAGTGGGCACCAAGGATTAAAAGGGAAGTGTGGTTCACTGAAACCAAACACAGAGGTGTATCTTAATGGAAGTGAACACCAAACCCTAGTGGAATGAATGCTAATTGAGACCCGCGGGAGTGGACAGCTGTGGGATCTTCCGTGCTGTGTGTCACTTTCTCGGGCTCTCGGAATCCCAGTCTGATGGGGTGATTGGCTGACCAAAAAGCTCTATCAGAAGACTCCAGCAAATCTCAGCCAAAGATGATGATGGCCCCAGAACATCCAAGGAGAGACAAAGTCAAAAGAGCTACAATCTAAAAACAATTCCATGGCTTTCCCATCTCTAATATCATCTCTACCTTTGAAAAGGAAGGACAAGGAGAAAAGAAGGAGCTGAGAGATTGGTGAGAGAAGAGATGGGAAAAAGAGAAATCATAAGAATTCGGTTCTTGGTGCATTATTCTCTTAAATTTAGTTTTACTCTTTTGATATTTTACAAAGAGGGAAAAAATCATACCAAAGACTGTCTACTTACATAACATATATAACTTTCTATACTCTATAGACCCATTGGTGATTTTCCAAACCATTCAATGGGACAGCTACTTTCAATGAATGCATATCCTCCATGGGCCTCCATTCTCATCTGAAGATAACAGCAACACAAATAACAAATATTTGTGTGGTATTACATTTTACAGAGACCTATACCCTAAATTCTGTTCTAAAAATCTGTCTACCCTGAGCTAAAACCATAGTTTAATACATTAGTTTCTGACCTGGTGACCTCACAGAAGTCTTTTCCTTTTTCTCACATTTCCCAATCATAAAATGGGAAGAATTTTAACACAACACATTTACATATTTGAAGACTACCATAAAAATACCTTAGTGTGTTCTATTTGAGATTGCAAAGTAAAATACTAATATTGAATGTGAAGTGTTGTTTTGGACCTTCTTCAAGGTTTATTGTCTTTAATAATTGTATCTATAAAATTTTAGCTTTTTTTCTTTTCATTATACGAAATAAAAATAATTTCTCTTGCCTTAACGGGTACCTTGCAAACAGATTCTAACTGAAAACTGAAAGAATTATCATTGCTATTTTCCTTAGTGGATAGTACATGATTTTATCCTTCAGACTTCTAAAATCCAGTCTATTTGCATGCAGTAATAAAAATGTGAAATATCTTACAGTAGTTTTCATTTCAATATGCTATACAATGCAGTGTACTAGAATCGGGGTGGGGCTGTATAACAGAGTGAAAAGAGACTTGATTTTGGAGACCAAACAGACATGGTTTGAATTCTGTCTTTACTATTAGCAAGTTACTTTACCTCTCTGTGTCTTAATATCTTTTTTTTTTAACATCTTTATTGGAGTATAATTGCTTTACAATGGTGTGTTAGTTTCTGCTTTGTAACAAAGTGAATCAGCTACACATATACATATATCCCCATATCTCTTCCCTCTTGCTTTTCCCTCCCTCCCACCCTCCCTATCCCACCCCTCTAGGTGGTCACAAAGCACTGAGCTGATCTCCCTGTGCTATGCGGCTGCTTCCCACTAGCTATCGATTTTACATTTGGTAGTGTATATATGTCCATGCCACTCTCTCACTTTGTCCCAGCTTACCCTTACCCTTCCCTGTGTCCTCAAGTCCATTCCCTACGCCTGCGTCTTTATTCCTGTCCTGCCCCTAGGTTCTTCATGACCTTTTTTTTTTTTTTTTAGGTTCCATATATATGTGTTAGCAGACGGTATTTGCTTTTCTCTTTCTGACTTACTTCACTCTGTATGACAGACTCTAGGTCCATCCACCTCACTACAAATAACTCAATTTAGTTTCTTTTTATGGCTGAGTAATATTCCATTGTATATATATGCCACAACTTCTTCATCCATTCATCTGTCGATGTGTTTTAATTTCTGCATCAGTACAATAGATAAAATGATTCTGAACTCCAAGAATTTTTGTGAAGCTTAAATAAGAAAATAATAAAAATTTTAAATGCCTGAAAAAACTTAGTCATTCTATAAATTGTTAGACCTCTTCCTCTTACCCTCCTTTTAATTAAGCTTCACTGCTTGGGGTTGTCACAGGTGGGTGTGTTTCCAGAAGAATTTTACAGGAGAAAATGAAGCACAGTAATCAAAGTCTCCTGGATATTTCTATACACACATATGTCTACATATATGTGTACATTGTATGTATATGTATAAACATTCAGCAAAATGTCTGGAAGATACACATCAATTGATAACGGGGGTTATTCTGGAAAGGATTTGGGATTAGAACAGCAGTCAAGAAAGCCTAGCGGGCTTCCCTGGTGGCTCAGTGGTTGAGAATCCGCCTGCCGATGCAGGGGACACGGGTTCGAGCCCTGGTCTGGGAAGATCCCACATGCCGCGGAGCAACTGGGCCCGTGAGCCACAACTACTGAGCCTGCGCGTCTGGAGCCTGTGCTCCGCAACAAGAGAGGCCGCGACAGTGAGAGGCCCGCGCACCACGATGAGGAGTGGCCCCCGCTCGCCGCAACTGGAGAAAGCCCTCGCACAGAAACGAAGACCCAACACAGCCAAAAATAAATAAATAAATAAAATAAATTAAAAACGTCTGCTTTGCAAAAGACAACGTCACGAGAATCAGAACACAAGTCACAAGTTGGGAGAAAATACTTAAAAAAAAAAAAAAAAAAAGAAAGACTAGCTTTTTGGGAACTCTACTCAATATCTTGTAATAACCAATAATGGAAAAGAATCTGAAAAAGAATATATATATATATGAATCACTTTGCTGTACACCTGAAACTAACACAACATTACAATTTTGTATATCAACTATATTTCAATAAAAATTTTTTTAAAAAGTATCTTAGAACCTCATGGCCAGAAACAAAGACCACACTGTTTTAAAGAGCCCTGCCTGTTCCTGGTTTGAAACCCACTCAGAATGCCTGAGACCCTGGTTTTCAAAGGTACTGTAGCAAGAACGTATTTGTTCCTCTGCACCTTAGCCCCAGGCGTGGACTCTGGTTGACAAGCAGAAACGGCATCACTGATGGGGTAGGGGGGGGAAGGTGCCCACTGATAGTTTCTTCAACGTCACTGCATCTGACTCAGTCTATCCAGGCTACTCCAGAGCTGGCCTCGTGAGAAATGGCAGAGCCAGGCTGGAACCCAGTCATATAACTCCATGCTCCGTGTTGCCTCTTCCATGATTGCATTTTTGTTAGAGGTTTTTACATTCACCCAGCACTTATGCCATTCTTTGGAAGCCAAGGTTAGGCTTGCCTTCTCTCTTCTGAATAATGTAATCCCATTTTTTTGTGTGTGCCAGAACCTGAGAGCACTTAGAAATTCTCCGTATTCAGCTCTCATTATTTACAGAGTAATGGTACTTAGCAATAAATGACACACAGAGGGGATTCTCCATACGGTGGCCATATAAAACCCACACTGGTGTGGCACAAGAATAAAAAAGCTCAAGGCGACAGCAAGGAAAGCAAGGTTGTATCTAGTTTTGCATCTGTTACTATCTCTCTGATTCTGGGCTGGTTATTTAACTTGTCAAATTGTAAGTCAAATTATAAGTCCCCTCCAGTTCAGAGTTTTTAAAATTTTATTATCTTTACTAACAGGTCTGGCATGCAGCTTTAAGACCGTAACGTGAAACTGGGTCAGACAGATGGCTGAACTAGTGGCTTATGACCTAAGTCTCAAAAGTCTGGATCTCTGTTTTGTAATCTTTACATTGTTCAGGAGGCTATCATCAAAAAGATACAATTTACAGCTCACACACCAATGCCACAGACTTCTGTTTGACAGACAGCATTGCATCAAAATACATCAGAAGCAAAAACTCTTTTAACCATGGGAGAAATGAACAAAAACATAATTTTAATAGAAAAGCCACCCCTAATTGAGTGGGAGCTGCTCAAATGCAGGGTGGGGGGTTGGCTTTAGATGTTCTCCAAGGTTCCTCCCATTGGGGAAGCCGTCATTCTGGTTATGAGGTCAGCGCTTCTGTGTCTTCACATGACAATCCCAGCCACCTCTGCACGTCCAGTGCCACAGAATGCATAAGGCAGAACTTCCAGACTCCTTTTGATTCAAGCACTACTTGTAGACAAAGCCAAGCCCTCAGCTGCAGAATTTGGAACTTCAGACCGTTGTCATGGATGGGATCGCTGATGAGCAGAGCTCATGGCTTTGAAGCACTGAACACATTTTTTTTTTATCTTTCCAGAGACGGTGTTTGTATGCTTGACTCAGCCGAAGTGCATCACGGGTGTTTTCCTTATTATCTCTCTTTTAGTATCTAGTTCCTTGCCACTTTCAGTGTCCTGGACTGGCTCCTACTTCCTGGCAGCCCTGAGCTTAAGCCTAGGTTGAAAGTTAGAGCAAAAGTGAACCAGTTTGGAAATGTGGTACGACTGCTTTCGGCTGAAGTGTTAAAATTGCCAGTAAATCAGAAAACAAAGAGAAGACAGAGCATTTGCCCACAGCAGAATTTCACCAGCATGAATAATTTTCAGGGCTTAGGAGGCTATTAAACCTTTTCTTTACACATATTTCTAAGCTCCGTTGAGATCTCTCCCTGAATTCACAGATGTTTATAATATCTTGATGTGTCAAGCAATGTTCGGTTTCAGAGTCAAATTGTAAGTCCCCTCCAGCTCAGATTTTTTTTAATTTTATTATCTTTACTAACAGGTCTGGCATGCAGCTTTGAGACCATAACGTGAAACTGGGTCAGACAGATGGCTGAACTAGTGGCTTATGACCTAAGACTCAAAATGTAGGCATGTGCTAAATATAATTACCAAAAGAATACATTCACGATTTTTTATTTAAGTTTTTACTTAAACAGTGATTGAGTCACCACTCTCCACCAGAGCCTCAAGTGGAAAAGTCTTAAACAGGCTCCACGTATATGCTGCTAGTTTAGTTTATAGTTTTCGTATCTTAAAATTTCTTATTTCATCTTTCATGGACTAGTGCCACTGTTCTTAAACTTTAGAATCCTAGGTACAAGCAGCAGGTGATGCAGTCAGGATTACTTCAATGTGGTCAGGAAACTCAAGGCTTTTCTGTGCTTCTCATTCTCATCACCTCCCCTGAAGATGAAGAATCAGGACCAACCCCTCCCCACACTCACCCAAGGGTACAAAGAGACCCCCGCCCCCTTTGTAATCCAGGGGACCACTATTTGGATGGGTCCACCACATTTGAGAAAGAAAAGAGAGGATTGTCTCTTGCCTTGTGTAATCCTGAGTCATTTAGGTGGTTATCTTGGAAAAGATGCCAGATAGTGTCTTACAACCAGAAAGGATACAGTGTAGAAAATAGAGACATTGTAGAGAGACATGAGATCGCTGGTTACATTGACAAGAGCTAGAATTAGTTGGTAATGTCATTTCCAAATGGTTATTTTCAGGCACCTTTTGTTTCTTGAAGTTTTGTAGGGACCATTGGAGCAGAAATTATACCTAGTACCCATTTGACTTTTTTTTTTTTTAACTCTGTGCTTTTTTTTAAAGCCCTTTATGGAGCTGGAAAAAAGAAAAAAAGAAAGAAAGAATACAACAAAATGCTGGCAGGTGGTCTTGAAATGATGGAATCATATCTTTATTTGAACTACGCTTAGGTTTCTTGGCACATTTAGGGCTGAACAGGTTGGAGAAATTCAGTACAAATAATCTGGGCTGGAAGAGGATGTGAACCTCAACCAAATGCTGGGAGGGACCTGAACATTTTTTTTCATCAGATCCTGAACCCATCTCAGCAGCCCTAGCTACACCTCTGAGGTTACACTTCCATGCTGTATAGAGAAAACATGCCAGAGTTTTCTAGTACAACTACAACCAAATCTGCAGTCTCCACTGGTCCCTACCAAAGGGTTACAGCTAAACATTTCCTACTGTAAAGAGTCACTGTCAGTTTTGTAGTCAGAAAACAGAGGAGCACACAGAAACATCACAATCCATTCCTTCCTTGTACCTTATGATCTAAACACAGGCCCCAGTAGTTTGTGTCCAAAATAACCAGGGCAGAAACAGTCAATGAGTCCGATTAGAATTGCTCAGCAGATTTAATACACACTTTATTCTACATGTGTCTCCATTTTATTTTCTTTCTTTTATTAATCTTTTAACTATATCAGTGGAAGAAAATTCTTGAGTAATGTTTTTTCTGGAAGCAGAAAACAGGCCAGTTTAGGTAAGATTAATGCACATGTACTGAATTTCTATGGGGGAAAAACAGAAATTAGGACATGAATGAAAAGGAAGGCACAGTTATTATTGCTGCATGCCAGGTTGATTTGACCCACCAGTAAACATGCTATTCAGTGTATCTATCGATGTAACAGAAAACAGCCAAGCTACTTTTTACCTTAGACATTTTTAAGTGGGAAGACTACTAAAAGGTGATAATCTGGACTAACCCAGCTGTCTTTATTTCTGCTCCCAATGCTAAGCTGCTGAGAGCTTTGGGTCCAGCCCCAGGACCCAGCTGATTTCATTTCCATGATGGATAATCCTACTCCAGTGCACAGGACTCCTTGGCCAGCCCTCAGCTCATCTCCTGTGTAATTCACCAGGTCAACTCTTTCAAACTGTTTCCCTTGTTAAACCCACAAACTCACTCTTTCAAGATATTACTTTGTAAACTAACACATTGATAAAGAGATTAAGTTCTCCCTTCCTAATATTCCCCTTTCCCTTTGGTTTTGGGGGATGAAATGTTCTTCTTTCCAAGCCAAAGCTTCCACCTTTGCTTTTGTATCATTTTTTTTAGATTCCACATGTAAGTGATATCATATGATATTTGTCTTTCTCTGGCTGACTTACTTCACCCTGATACGTAAAGCAGACAAAGAATGCACACAAAAAAGAAGCTTATAGGCCAATATCACTGATGAACATATATGCAAAAATCCTCAACAAAATACTAGAAAACCGAATGCAACAATATATTAAAAGGATCCTACACTTTTGCTTTTAAACCAGTTTTTTAGAATCGCCATCAGGTCCTTGACTGGGCACTACTTACCTACAAATTTATGTTCAGGTCCTAAATCTTACCTACAAATCTACTCACATCTCTCCCATCTAAAGATATCCTCCATTCTCTTTAAACCACTGCAACCGGGAGTGTGTACCTGCCACCCACTAGGACTGACCCCTGACCTTGACAACGACAAACCCCAGTCGGTTCTCAGCCCCCATCACGCTTGCCCTGTCAGCAGCACTTCACACCATCACCCTTAGTCTGTTCAACCCAAGAGGCCAAATCCAGTGAACCAACTGCCAAATCTCAACCTGTTGACTCTTCCAGAGCGTTTGAAACCATTAACCAACCTGTCATTACTGAAACCACCCCGCTCCTGTTTTTCTTGATATTTAATTCTCTTGGTTTGTCTAATAATTCTCCAAATATTTCTTTTCAGTCCTTTCAGTGGAGTCCCCTTCCTCTGTCCATCCCTGAAATGTAGACTTCCGATCAAATAAACAAAAAACTATATGGAGAAAAAATAGCATGAAGTGAGTCACTAAAACGTTTTCTCAGGTTAGTGAGAGAGTGAGTTATTTATTTCCATTTTACTACTGTATATGTTCTATTTTTCTCTAATTATCTTAACGAACTTTCATTTTATTTTCATCAAAATGATGCATACACATGCTTAAAAATTAAATGGCATAGAAATAGTTATAAGGAAAAACAATGCTTGTCTTCAATTCAACCACCCCATACTGAATCCTGCTTTCCAGAAAACAACTTTTAATCATTGCCGTTTTAAGACTTACATGCCGGGCTTCCCTGGTGGCGCAGTGGTTGAGACTCTGCCTGCGAATGCAGGGGACACGGGTTCGAGCCCTGGTCTGGGAAGATCCCACATGCCGCGGAGCAGCTGGGCCCGTGAGCCACAACTACTGAGCCTGCGCGTCTGGAGCCTGTGCTCCGCAACAAGAGAGGCCGCGATAATGAGAGGCCTGCGCACCGCGATGAAGAGTGGCCCCCACGTGCCACAACTAGAGAAAGCCCTCGCACAGAAACGAAGACCCAACACAGCCATAAATAAATAAATAAATAAACCCAAAGTTTAAAAAAACACTTATAAAAGAAAAACTAAAAAAAAAAAGACTTACATGCCTTTATGTCTTGAAACAATTATTCATAGGAATAGGATACACGTCAGAATGCTTAATTAACATGGAACTCCAAAACACAGTGATATAAGGCACTGCTCCGGCCTCCCTGTGGAGGACATGGCCCTTTTCCACAAGCTTCATAGACATTCTGCCTCACCTGCACTCCAGCCTAGGGAAGGCAGGGAGAGAGAGGAGGGGCGGCCAGGTTCCTTCTATTTCAAGGAACTGACCTAAAGGCTGCACACTACATTCCAGCATGGCTCCTTGTTGGCCATACCTAGCTTCAAGGAAAATGTAGTTGTTAGCTGGGTGTTCATGTACCCAGATTCATTTTTATTGCATAAAAGAAAGGGAGAATGAACTTTAAAAGAGCCACTAGCAGCCCCTGCCACATGTATGCAGCTCTATCTGAATAATCAGCTTCAGATGTTACCTGTTGGCTTCCGCAATGTTGGATGAAGATCTAGTTCATCTATAACCCCTTCCCTTCTTCCTTCCCCTCCTTAATAGAGTTAGTTCACTAATATTGGTCCCTCTCTGTGTTATCTTTATCCCCTCTTTGTAAAATGACCATGTTGTCACCTGTATCCTTCCCTCCACTTCTCAGTGTTGTAAACAAATCTTACTCTTATATCATCAAGGTTCATAACATTTATATTTTTTGATGTACCCACATAAAGTCTTTGGTGTTTGCCTCTGGGTTGATTCTACAAGATGAAAAAACAGTTAATAGCAGTGACAACATTTGACGGTGTAAACATTAATCACTTGTGCTAAGAAGTGTGCTTTAACTCCACTCTCGTCTCTAAGACACCAAGATCATGAACACTCTCTAAAGAGGATCTTCCTAGAATCAAGTTCAAGTTGATTCTCCCTTCTTATGTCTTCACCATTTATTCAGAATCGTGTCATATTTTACTTTGCTCTATTTCTGAGCTATGAATTTATTGCACAGTTTATCCTTCTGCTTCTGAATTTTTTTTCTTTGTCATCTTTCCTCCATCCCTAATACCTTCAGCTTCCTACTCCTTCTATCAATTGCTTGAACCTCACTTCATTCATTTTCATCTTCATTCATTCAGCCTCATTTATCATCATGAGATGTACCCTAGCTCATTTGCTTCATATCCAGACTATGATTTTCTTTTTTCTTTTTAAAGATTTTTTTGATATGGACCATTTTTAAAGTCTTTATTGATTTTTCTACAATATTGCTTCTGTTTTATGTTTTGGCTTTTTGGCCCCGAGGCATGTGGGATCTTAGCTTGCCGACCAGGGATCGAACCTGCACCCCCTGCATTGGAAGGGGAAGTCTTAAGCACTGGACCACCAGGGAAGTCCCTTGTCAGCACTTTTAAAACTCAGTTTTCCTTCTACTTGCTCTGATATCTACCATGCTTTCTTTTCACTGTATGTTTAAACCTTTTTTTCTTTTACTATAATTTTAATGAGGTTTCAACAGAGAGATTAAATAGAGTGTGCTCGGTCTGGCGTTTTCTACTGGAAGTACACATTTTATGTCAAAAAATTTCAGCACTTTGGTGCTCACTTTGGCAGCACATATGGTAAAATTGGAATGATACAGAGAAGGTTACCATGGCCCCTGCACAAGGATGACACGCAAATTCGTGAAGTGTTCCATATTTTTTGCACCCCAATGTTCATGGCAGCACTATTCACAATAGCCAAGACATGGAAGCAACCTAAGTGTCCATCAACAGATGAATGAGTAAAGAAGATGTGGCACATATATACAATGGAATATTACTCAGCCATAAAAAAGAATGAAATAATGCCATTTTCAGCAACATGGATGGACCTAGAGATTATCATACTTAGTGAAGTAAGTCAGAAAGAGAAAGACAAATATCATATGATATCACTTACACATGGAATCTAAAAAATAATACAAATGTATTTATTTACAAAACTAGAAACAGACTCACAGACAAAGAAAACAAACTTATGGTTACCAAAGGGGAAAGGGTGGAGGGAGGGACAAATTAGGAGTATTGTATTAGCGTATACACAGTACTATATTTAAAATAGATAAACAACAAGGACCTACCATATAGCACAGGGAACTATATTCAGTATCTTGTAATAACCTATAATGGAAAAGAATCTGAAAAAAAATATATAAATACATGTAATTGGATCACTTTGCTATATACCTGAAACTAAAACAATATTGTAAATCAACTATATGTCAATAAAAAAAAATTTTTTTTAAGAAAAAAAATTTTAACAATTTAATATTCTTTAGAGGTTTCCCCGAGCCTTTTCTCCTCCATCTGCCTGCTCAGCCTGGCTCTTCACCATCACAACTGAGATGTCTTCAATTTCTCCATACATATGATTCCTAAATTGCTGTATGTGGCCTTATTTAATAATTACCACACTCCTGTGCTCTAAGTACTATTGTTATCCCTACTTTATAAATGGGGAAGCTTAGGGACAGAGGAGTTAAATTACTTGCCCAATAACTCATAGCTAGGGAGCTACGGAGACAGAATTTAAACATGCTCTTAACCACTCTGTATGGCTTCATCCTTTCAACTCAAACAATCTAATTTCTATGGTCAGTAAGGGTGAATAATTCATCTTAAATACCTCAAATATAAAAATTAGTTAACATACCACCATCTCCTCTGATTATGCATTCTTCTAGGACTACCAGTAATTTTGATTTACTGACAGCATATGTTTTGTTTTCATGACATTTAGCAGGAATATGCCATTAATCAGCCCTTTTTTCCCAAATCTGAAAATTCATTCCAAAAGAGTTTCACAGAAACTCTTAATGACTGAAAATCATGGTTCTGCTACTATATAATGTTGAGAATAATAAATACTATACTTACGGGGATTAATTATTAAATCCAGCTAGGAATCACAGCTTTCCTAAGGCAAATAATTATAATTACACACAATAATGTTTAACATCTACGATGGGTACTGAAGTTGGGAGTGTGTTAATGCATGTCAAAATAGTAACAGAGATTCTATGCATCATAAGAAAATAATTCTGAGAATTTCTCTAAGAGAAGTAACTGTTGGTCAAACTAATGAGCATGAAATATTTACTACCAGAAATCTATATATCCTTCCTGATCTATCTTTTAGGACCCTGCATAGAAAGTCTCTTCCAACCCTAAAATTTTATATTCCTATATACCCATACGCTGGTGGGTATGGCCAGGATGGGATCAGATAAAACAGTAAGACTGGCTTTGGGGTCAGACGATGTTGAGCTTAAATTCCGGTTCAAGGTTCAGCTACCTATGAGCTGTGTGATCTTGGGCCAGTTATTTCCTCTCCCTTAGTTTCCTTATTGACATAATGAGGGAAATACTACCTATTTTAGGTAGGCAATTAGGAAAAGCCTCATAGGAGGTGATATTTTTTGCAGAGTCCTGCGTGACATAAAGGGTTGACATTTCTAAGAGGTGCACAAAATCTCAAGCTCATAAAGGGAAAAATATATACAATTTCTTTATACACTCTGGGAAACCATAACCTGTTTTGCAAGGAAAACAACAGACCTAGAGATAGTTTCCAAAACTAATAAAGAGCTCACATAAACCAGTAAGAAAGGGAGCAATCAAATACATATAAAACGGGGTATAAAAAAGCAAGTTAGGAAAAAATACCTCTGGTCAATGAGCAGAAGAAAAAAAAATGTCCAACCTCTCTCTTAAAATCAAATATTATCAATTAAAAATCTAGGAGATATGATTTTTCACATATCAGAAATTTTTTAAAATAACAAAAAACTGATGTTGCCCAGTTCTGGAGAAGATGTAAAGATCACTCTCATGCAGGTTGTTAAAATCTCATCAACATTTAAAATGACATATTTTTTGACCCAGTAACCCCACTTCTGGCAATTTGGTCTGTGGATTTACTTTCACAGCTTTCCAGCATGTACAAGGATATTTATTATAGAAATTATCAGTGATAGCAAAAAAAAAAAAAAAGTAGCAACAATCAAAGTTTTATCAATAGAAATCTGACTGAAGTGTAGTATATACATATGATATAAAAATCTACAAGAATTAAAAAAAATAAGATAGATTTTTTTAGATCATCTAAATACTTAAAACAGGGACTCCCTTAAATCTATAATTAATTTAGGGGAATCTGACCCTTTTACAAAGCAGAATCTTTCTATTCAAAGCAGGGTTTTATTCTCTTTTCACTTGAAATTTCTTTAATGTCTCTCAGAAAATTTCTTCTCTATGTCTTGTACATTTTTTAATCAAGTGTATAATGTTTCAATCATTTTGTTGGCTGTTGGGAATGAGATTTCTTCTTCCATTATAATTTCTCAATGATTTTTTCATGACTCTAGCAGGGGTCAGCAAACAACCAATGTGGGCCAAGTCTGGGCTGCTACTTGTTTTTTAAATAAAGTTCCATTGGAACACGGCCACGCCTGTGTTTATTTTTTGTCTACAGCTGCTTTTGCCCTACGACAGCAGAGGTGTGTAGTTGCAATACAGACGGTATGACCACAAGCCTAAAATATTTACTAGCTAGGCTCTTTACAGAAAAAAATTTGCCAACCCCTGACGTACAGGAAAGTTATTTGATTTTATATGTTAATTGATAAGCAACTTCCCTACTGAATTTTCTTAATGTTTTTAATGATTTTTACTTTTCTTGGGTTTTCTAGGTTAAAAAATCACATCATGAGCAAGTAATGATACTACTGTCTCTTCTTTCCTTTACTTAATGTTTTTATTCTTTCTCTGTTGTAACTGCTTTGGATTGACTTTCCAGAGAACTACCAAGTAATTCTGGTGGTAGCAGGCATCCTGGCTTTAACAGCAATGGCTTCTAATATTTCATTGAAAACTGTGACCCTGCATTTTAGCTTGAGATAGGTATTTTTATCATGGTGAGGAAATATCAATCCATTCTTATTTTACTACGATTTTATACCAATCAGGCTTGACCATTTACCTTTATGAAAGAACCTTTCAAGAGTTATGATGTTTTAGAAAAATCGTAATCCATTCCTATAGCGCATTAGCAAATGTCCTAATGTGGTCGCCCCCGAGACCAGACATCAGCTCCTTCAGGTCCAGCTGTAGACAGCGGTCTCCCCATAGCCACCCCCTCCCCGGGCATCCACAGATCTGCTGATTGCACAGGACAAGGCATCAGCTCCTTGAGATTTATGAGGCCTCCCTCTGCCTTCTTCTTCCTACAGAGATGTTGATCTCTAGTAAATACCTTATACCCCCAAACCCCCTCTCCACATATGCCGCCAGAGTCCCCAACCTGCCCATCTAGGGAGTTACTGAAGGGCTGAATCTGAACTCCTTATCGTGCACTACCTACACGCCACGTTACTTTGTCTCTGGATTCCTCTCTGCTTTCCTGCTTCCCTGAGCTCAGCCCACACACTGGCTTGCTCCTATCCCTGTGCCGCGCCGCTGTGTCATGTCCACGCCCTCGCGCTCCCCTCTGTCTGGACGGACTCACGCCCTCAGCTCACTCAGGCCACTGCCCAGCGGCCTTCTCCTCATCCCGCTGGATGTCAAATGGTCCACGCTCACCCCTCCCACCTCATATCAGCTCACCATTCTCACCCCCTTTACCCTGCTTACTTTCTTCAGAGCGGATCACAACCTGACATGTACATATTTGTAGATTTATTTATTGTGCGTCTCCCCAACTTTAATGAAAGCAGGCCTTTTCTATTTTACTCACTAAAACAGTCCCTGGGACAGAGTAGGTGCTCAATATACATCTGTTGAAGGCACAAGCAATTACCTAAAAATAAAATGATCTTATACTACAGGTTCAGTGAGATCTTACACAAATTATTATAAAAATTGAACGTAAAAGAGTGTTGCAAACAATCCTATTTTGCTCCTGACATAGCGTATTCGTTTGGAGGTGTTTTCTTCATATATTTTACTGATTTCAATTTTCAGAGACCTAAAATTTGGGGTTTAAATTTTTCCACTATCATCTTTTTTCTATAACTAATGAGGAGCTAGTAAACTCCAAAGCATTCAAATATGATTGTAAAGCTCAATAATAAAAAGGATCCCCTTGTCATATAGTTATATTTTTAAATTAATTTTAATTAAATAAATAGTATATGATTACATTCTTTTGGGAAAAAAACTAAACATTAATGATAAGGCTAAGGTCTACTTTGACTTTTACCACCAAGATCAATCCCCTTTCTCTCTCTCAAGAAATAAACACAATAGCAGTTTAGTACAGATTCATCCAGACCTTTTTCTATATACTACTTGTATGTACAGTTAAGTGATATTTATTTATGTGTATTGAATCGTTCATTTCATAAGTGTATTAACTCATTTAATCCTTATGGAAGTCATATCCAGGAGGCATTATTTATTAAATAATAATGATATTCTATATCTCATAGGGTTATTTTGATGATTAAGAGTTCATGTGAGTGAGAACACTTAGCAGTGTGCTTCCTACAATGTAAGCACTTCTTAAGTGAGAGGGACGATTAGTCTACATTACATATTCTTTAATATGAAGGCACTCATAATCACTGAGGTGGTAGGATCTGGGGAGACATCTAACACCTATATTGAATTCCTGAAATGCAAAGGGTGTTTTAAATATCCTAAGGAATTATCATATGTCACAGAAACTCATATACTTCCAGTAGTTCTACTATTAGTGGTTTACAGTTTTATTTAAAAATATAATCACCTTATCTCACTATAGGTAAAAATAGCTTTTTGGTTTCAATGCAAATGACCCTTATTAAATACAGTAAAACACTGCTAAAATTTTATGAACCGAGACCTTCATTACAGGATTATTTACTGGAAATAACTAAATATCTAACAATAGGAATCAGTAGAATAAATTATGATATATGCATGTGATGAAATATCCTGTCACCATTACAATGATATTTACAAAGACTTTTAATGATAAGGGAAAAGGCTGAATAACTATGTAGTTTAAAAATCAACATATAATGATTTTGTACTTAAAAGAATAGCAAGAAATGTGCTCCATTTGTAGATGGCAATGAGTATAGAAACCACAAGCATTGTTCTCTGGGGAAAAGAAATGATCAGAATACAAAATTGTACATTCAGCATGATTTCAACTTTGTAAAAAATGTTATGGAATTAGAGCTAAAAAGAAGTAACCCAACATGTCAACAGTGGTTATTAGTCTGTGAAAAAAATTACAGATGATTTTAAATTTCTTTACCATGTATTTGTTCTGATAATCAGAAAAAAAAATACTTCCATTAGTTTTCTAGAGATCCCTAATTCAACCATATACAATATAATTTGAATATTCTGAACTTTATACTAATGGAACTCATGGACTTAGAATGCTCAGCAAGGCAAATGCCAAGTTGTTAAATATAAATTATCACTTGGGTAAGAGGTTTAGAATTTGATATTTATAAACTGTACAATTAGAAGCATTTAATACACACTATATACTTGAAATTATTTTTTAAACCAGCCTCATAACCAATTATGTTTCATGTTTATATTTTTAATTTTCTTAAATAAAAGTCTGCTGCTTTATTCCAAGTATCCTCTATAAATTAGATACACTGTTAGACTGAAGAAAACTAAGAAGATAAAAAGGTTTACCATTCACTAAGTCCTGAGCCTGGATCTCTCTTCTTGAAACAAATACCATTAACCGGATGGAATTCTACCGCCTGAGTTGCCACACCCTTTTGTGAGTGGGCTCCTCAGGGAATTAGTCCATGAACGTTACCTGTGAGAGGCATTTCCCCTCCTAGCACTCCTTGGCCTTTTCCTTCCACAGAACGGTCAAGATATCCCTGCCCCACTTCTTCAGAAGTGCTTATGATTCAAGATGAGTAGAGAAATGTAATTAACAGAAAAATATATAATAGAAAAAAGTGTGTAAATATGCACACATGCAGACTGTCTATGGTCACTGAAAATTCCAGTGAGAAATCTTGGTGTTTATTAAATGTCCCTACCCTCTCAGAAGGCTCCCGTGAAAGGATGCAACTCCCCCTTGCTTGGCGCCCCCTGAAGTCTTGGCTTCACCTGATGCTTCTAGGCTGTCTCAGCATCTGCATCCCCTAAGGTTGATTCTCATCTACATAGAAAACACTTAGTTAAGAGCCACTGAAAGAAAAAGAAAATCTCTCCAGTCCTCCTGTTGGGACTGCCAGTTTTGTCAATGCCTTTTCCTACATCATCACTTCTCTTGTCTCCTGAGAACGCCCAGGAAAGAAAAAGATTCTCTCCTCTCAAAGTTGGGGCAAGTTTCAAAACCTGGCTAGGTCTCCCCCTAGTGACAAAGTCAATTCATTTCTTCTGAGAGACGTTATATTTGTTTTCGGATTTAGTTATTTCATAAAATGCTGGAGGTCCAGAATGGGAAACCTAGACCAAATTCTTTATAAAAACGCTATGGAATGCATACGGACATTATTAATGGGAATCCTGATGACACAGAAGGTTAATATCACAATTTTAACATTGGGGTATAAGTCATAACAAACTCCAAAAACATAACTCAAAGGAGCTCCGAATTACTGGCAGGTAGTTATGTGCATGAAGTCAGAAATTCCATAATAGCAAAATTCTAAAATCAGTTCTCCCAACCCCATTGCTAGGTAGATATTATTACCCATTATTTATTTATTTTTTTTTACTATGCATCATTTATTTATGACAGTTAAAAAAACTGAGGCTCACAGAGGTTGATGTGTTCAAGATAACGTAGCTAGGAAAAGGTGAACCTGGGATTTGAGTTTTGCCCGACTTCCCAGCCTTTGGGCTTCACGCTGCACTGTTTTAACCTAACATTCCACATCTCCCCCTACTACCTGGCCTCCCATCGTACCTGTACTGGCTCCAGCTTGGAGGTTAGACCCAGATCTCCTGCATTTTTCTGTTCTGATAATTCCTGATTTAGCCTTTAAGCTCATCTCTGTCTTTGTTTCTTGAAGCCCATGTTCCCTTAGCCCTAAAGTTCTCATTTTCTAGAGCACCACGGACTACCTAGGACTCCTGTCACAATCTAATCAAGTTAAAAAGTGGTTGGACGTTGCCCGCCTCCAACCCCACCTCCTACACCCCTCACTTTAAGTTCCATACAGGGAAGGATCGTGCACAGAATAGGTGATCACAGATGTCTGCTGAAGGAATGAATGAGTGAAGGAGAGAATGAATAGCAAACATCATTCAAACAAGCCATGTTTCTAACATCAGTTTCTCTGTCGCCTCTGTCTAGCCTAAAATTCTGACCCCCGTGTTTCTGATACTGAACTGATTACTCTGATCCTGATTTCTGACTACATCCTTGCTCTAGCCTTGGCACTTTTGGACCTGGGTTTTATCCTGAGTATCATATATGTCCCTCTTCCCTCTTATCTGTAAGACAAAAAACTCTTTCCCAGATTATAGTCAGGGCCATGAATGGGGGAAAAAAAAGGATTCGAGGGGCCCAAGTCTCTGGGGTTGCTCCCTAGATATAACTTTCCCAAAGAAATGTAAGAAAATACATTTACATTGTAACCCACCTCCTTCTGAGAAATCCATCTGTTCTACAGACCCAGAGAAATGCAGCTGGAGGGAAGACAGTTCACTTAAAATCTTTCACGTGTGGCTCTTGTCATGGGTTAACATCTAGTGGGTTACTTGACCTTAGGCCAGATGAAATTTTCTTCTAAGAAGTAATATGTTACCCGTTTCTTTATTTGGAGAAAAAGGGCACAAGGTGAGTCCCATCTTTCCTCCAATTTTGTTATAAAACTATTTTATAAATATTTAAAAGCTATGGAAACACTAGTATTTATTAAACATAACACAGAATGGTTACTTTGGATTCTATTGGCACATGCATTATTTGAAAAGATTTCCTATATTTTCACCTGAAGGAAAATATCTCGCAAATCTATGTTTACCTTACGCATTTTACTAACTACCTTGTAGCCATAGGCTGTGATTTGCAACAATGCTTAGAATATGCTGTTTTATTAGTTCAGTGACCCAGAAAGAGTATATATGTATAAAGCATATACATGAGAATATTTGTGATGGTGATTAATTATACTGCCTGGCATCTCAGAAGCATGTAAATGAAAAGCTGAATAACATATCCTATTATTAACATTCCTCTGTGAAATGAGGGGTGTGGAGAGCATGGAACAATGGTGTGCCGAGAAGTTGGGTCGGACAAGTGATAAATCAGTTGTGGAGAAATAGGGAAGGAATTACCATAAGCATTAAGCTACCATTCTCACGCGATGAATGCAGAATAATAATACCATCTTTGTAAGTATAATGATGTTCCTTATAAATTATAGATCAATTCAGAAAAATAGCACTTTTATATTTTAAAGTAAACGTAGACAGTATATCCACAACAATAATGGAAAGGTCCCGTAGTAAGCCTCAATGAAATCTTAAATCCTAAAATAGAGCTCTCTATTCATATTAATTCAAGGTAGGAATTATTCCTACCTTTTCCTTACAACAAAGAATCATTGTGTTCAATTTCCTTAACCTGCACATGATAATTCACTTGCTCCTTTATCTCTGAATGTCAGCTAGGAAACACTGCCAATGACACTGTACAGAGAATAAAACAACCAGGACTTGGAGAAGCACCTCGGATCTCTTGGGTGGGAACGGAACAGGGAAGGTGATGTTTTTGCCTGTAGCCTTACTGTTTTCAGGTTTTTATCTCCCCTACTAGATTCTAACCTCCCTCAAAACTGGATCTTATTTGTATTTGTACTTCGTATAATGCTGCTCGCGATAGGTACATGGTAGACATTTGGTAATTAAATAACTGCTTTTAGGGGTAGACTGTTCTGTGACGCAGAACAAAAGAGAGCTGGAAGAATCAGATGGGAGAAAGGAAGATCCAGTCTCCTGGACGGATATCAGTACCACCTCTGTAGTTCTAAAAATATACAGATTCCCGGGCACAACACCAGACCTATTGACTGTACCTCTCCGGAGGAAGGCTTAGGAAGACCTAGCTTTAATGTGGATCCCAGGGGGTTTTGATTGCAGCTGAAAACGAGAGCCATTGTTCAGGTACCTAATCTCTCTTTTCCTAGCCTGGTGCGCTATACATTCATGCAGTAAATAGCACCTTCTTGCTGTATATGTCTCAAACTGTATACCTATCATTTATATGTATATTAATATATATACATATATTTTTTACATTACCATCTCATTTGAACAGTATCTACTGAACAAATTGTATTCAACAAACATGATTTTGACAAATTGTTACATTCATAGGAAACTGACTTGGCAGCTCTCCTCATGGTGGGATTTTTTCCTCCTAAGTAGGACCGTCGCCCAGCAGGGGTACCCCGACCTCACCTGAAGAGGACTGAACTACACCCAGTAGTCATGTGCAGAAGGGCCAGTGCTTGAACTTTGGACTCTAGGACACACCCAAGCAAAGAACAGACATTTCCTCTACTCTAAGCCACCTCTAATTTGTTCACAAATGGAAAAAAGGAAGGAAAGAGTTTCCCTCAAAACAGATTTAAAAAATTCAAACTTTTCAGCTTAAAATTATTAAAGTAAAGCTTGCCAGCTTATGGACTGTGTGTTTCCAAAGCAGTAGTGCATAGACACAACTTCCAGTGCTTAACACTGCCAAGAATTCTATCTTTTTTAGTCCTGCAAAATCGTGCCACAATGAAGATGTCAAATGTAGCTCACCTGTCATGAATGCTGGAAAAGCTCAGGTGCTAACAGATTTGTTTTCTCTATGAGGTTGGGACAAGGCTGTCATGTATGATTGTTCAGGGTTTGCACTGCACAAGGACACTTATCTAAGGGGATATTAGTTACATCATGGACTCTTTTTTTCTATGATTACAGTTTTATTGACTCTAAGGATGGGCAGTTTCTATACTTATTGTGACAATTCTTTGGCAGATGGCAGTAAAGCATCTTGTTCCAATATGGTAAATGTATGTCATTTTACTTTGACTTACAAAACTGGAATTAATCATCGAAAACCTAGTTGATCTAACAACATCTAAAATTACCTGTGCTGGGCTTCCCTGGTGGTGCAGTGGTTGAGAATCTATCTGCCAATGCAGGAGACACGGGTTCGAGCCCTGGTCTGGGAAGATCCCACATGCCGCGGACCAACTAGGCCCATGAGCCACAATTACTGAGCCTGCCCGTCTGGAGCCTGTGCTCCGCAACAAGAGAGGCCGCGACAGTGAGAGGCCCGCACTAGAGAAAGCCCTCGTGCAGAAACGAAGACCCAACACAGCCAAAAATAAATAAATAAAATTACCTGTGCTTCTGAACAAAGTGCAGCTTTTTGTTTTTTAGACTGATGTATTGCTTGGCAAATATCTCAATTTTTAAAAAAATCTCTTGTTGGAGTATGAGTGCACTGGGTAAATTGATTTTTCAAATTGCAGTTTATATCATCCATCTGTTGTTTACAATGTCAGGATAATATTTATGAGTTCTCAGTTTACATATCCATTTAAATTAGTCGTTATGCTCAAAATTATATAATAATAATCACCAATAATAACTCGCAAAGTATTATTTGGACATAAATTGGTCATTATTACATAATGATCTAATATTATAGCAGTTGTTATTTGTTATTACAGAAAATTCACCAATACAAAACTTAACTGCTGCTAGAGTTTAACAGCTTATATATAATTATTTCAAAATATTACAAATTCTTAAATAAAATACTAATCATTACATTATTTTTCTCCAGATACCAGAAAAAGTATATTTTTTAATTTCTCAAGATCAGAAAACAGAACATGGAAAGCCCTTAGAGAAGTAAAATTTTGAAATATTTGGAATATTGAATATATATATGGCAAATCCACAATAAAAGGAAAAGTCTTCATAATTACTGCTTTGAACAAAATGTAGCATAGACACATGCTGTCTACAGAAAGCAGAAGATATGAATTTCACTTCTGCTTCCATGTCAACCAAAACCTATGACTTAAAAAACAAAACAAAACAAATTTTTAAAGCAAAAAAATTCTTAAACGAAATGTATTTTCTGCTAACCAGGTACAGGACATACAATTTGACTATTATATAATACTAAAATTCTGTTGATAATTATCAACCTCAAGTAAGAAATTTAACATTTATAAAATGACACCACATTACAAGTAGGAAGTTTAGGAGAACATATTACACACAAAAACCATCCAAGCGGTTACAAATAATCCTATCTCTTAGTTACTTTATTCTATCTCAAAAGACTCTGCATTACATTTATGTTTAAAAAAAACTCTTTGGGAATAAAAACAATAATAATTTGAAGAACAAGAATGGGTGCAGTGGTGGATAGCATTTATTGCAGATTTTAGTAAACATGAAGGAATGGAAATGCATGTCCATGCCAACATTGCAAAGGATTCCAAACTGATGTCTGGTCTGAACAATATGTAATTAATTATGCTGCGTGTGGGCAATGAGGGAAACTGCACACTGTCAAGTGCACAATATACAGGATTCCATTTTTGGCAAGGCAATCACGGTGTTCAGAGAACCACCCAGGAGACTTTATAAGCCTACTAATGAGAATGTTCCTCATTTGACAGAAACCATAGCAACGACTGATAATAATATAGTAGAATATTTACATAGAATACAAATATTAACATCAAATAATATACCTCTTAGGGGATGAATACAAAACCAAATGATTAAAATTATAGTAGATGCAATGATCATGATTATTTTGTGTGACCCAAAACAATGTTAATTATTTCACAGTTACTACAGATCCAATCTTCATGTAAACCATGTAGAATTTAAACACTTATTGTTAGATCTTTGCAGATTTTCAAAATACAAATATTTAGTCCAGTAGATACATGGATCCAAAAGAGTTACATACATTTTAGTAGACTTTTTTTTTTTAAGTTTTGGCTGCAATGGGTCTTCGTTGTTATGCATGGGCTTTCTCTAGTTGTGGCGAGCGGGGGCTACTCTTTGTTGCAGTGCGCGGGCTTCTCATTGTGGTGGCTTCTCTTGTTGCGGAGCATGGGCTCTAGGCACGTGGGCTTCAGTAGTTGCAGCACATGGGCTCAGCAGTTGCGGCATGCAGGCCCTAGAGCATGCGGGCTCAGTAGTTATGGTTCGTGAGCTCTAGAGCTCAGGCTCGGTAGAATAAAACAACCAGGGCTTCGTTGCTCCGCGGCATGTGGGATCTTCCTGGACCAGGGATTGAACCAGTGTCCCCTGTATTGTCAGGAAGATTCTTAACCACTGCGCCACCAGGGAAGTCCCAGTAGACTATTTTTAAAAACTTCATCTAGATAAAACTATTTTGAAAAGCCAAGCATAAATAATAGTGTCACAACTATGCATGGAAAACATAAGGGATCGTAAAAGAGGGTCTTCAAAAAAGAATATTCAGGCATTCTCAGTTACTTAAGAGTGTGCATTATGTAAGTCTGACAATCAAAAATTCAGGTAAGTTCTTTTTTGATACCACCATATTTTATATTATCCAAGAGCTATTCAGCTTCAGTGAAACACTAAAGTGTAAACACAAGTTGACATGTTTATTAACTATGCTACAAGATAGTCAACTTGACACTATCATGCCACCAGAAACACAGCTGAAGGTAGGAGGCTCTACTCTTAGAAACTATGGGTGATATCAATGAAGGCATCTATTCTAGAGACAAGTCAGAGTTGCACTTTCAAATATTTCCTTTGTAGAGTCATGCACCACAATGTTCATTGCAGCTCTATTTACAATAGCCAGGACATGGAAGTAACCTAAGTGTCCATCGATAGATGAATGGATAAAGAAGATGTGGCACATATATACAATGGAATATTACTCAGCCATAAAAAGGAACGAAATTGGGTCATTTGTAGTGAGGTGGATGGACCTAGAGTCTGTCAAACAGAGTGAAGTAAATCAGAAAGAGAAAAACAAATACCGTATGCTAACACATATATATGGAATCTAAAAGAAAAAAAATGGTCCTGAAGGACCTAGGGGCAGGGCAGGATAACGACGCAGACGTAGAGAATGGACTTGAGGACACGGGGAGGGGGAAGGGTAAACTGAGACGAAGTGAGAGAGTGGCATGGACATATATACACTACCAAATGTAAAATAGATAGCTAGTGGGAAGCAGCCGCATAGCACAGGGAGATCAGCTCGGTGCTTTGTGACCACCTAGAGGGGTGGGATAGGGAGGGTGGGAGGGAGATGCAAGAGGGAGGAGATATGGGGATGTATGTATATGTATAGCTGATTCACTTTGCTATACAGCAGAAACTAACACACCATTGTAAAGCAATTATACTCTAATAAAGATGTTTAAAAAAATATTGCCTTTGTAAATTTATTGCTCAGAATTAATCGGGCATGATATTTGAAGTAAAATTAATGTTATGAGCAAAATCATGCAAGCATCAAATTCAATGTAAATAAGTTTATTGAAAATATCAAAGGGATTAATACATTTTGGAAGAAAAATTAAACAATGATGTTTATAAAAAATTGCTGATGATAAACAAATTGCAGCCACTTGACATTGATACCAACTTATCCAACGTGAATACTAGTGGAAAAGAGTAAAAAGACCAATTTTGGCTACAAACTCCCTGATCAAGTGGGTCTACATTTCCAAATTAAATCTCAAAATCAATTTATTTTTTCTATATTAGATATAATAATATCACCATTAAAAGAAAGATTTATCATACTGAAGAAAATCATGGCTTGAACTATTGCAACTATATAAATGTTTTCCCTTGAAATCAATTAATGGCCCAGTACAGACTTGACATTGAAAGAAGGACCTTAAATTGTTTTCTCACATCAGACACCAGGGGAGAATATTGCTTTTTAAGGTTAAAATATATTAAAAACTACTTAATGCCTACAACATCTCAAGAAAAAACAGATACTGGAGCAAATAAACAGCAAAAGAATCTTACTTCCAAAAGAACAAAATGTATAACTGTATTACATCTGTTCTAGTTCCTATTGCTAAGAAATAAATAATATATTAGCCATATAAAGCTTTTCTAAGAGAAAGGGTACTTTGTTCAAATCTATACAAAGGCACCTTAAGAATTAGTGGCCGCCCTGGAGTTAGGAAGATGGATGCACACGGGTCCAAGTTCACATTTTCTTTTTACACGATCCCCAAGGCAAGACAGTCCTCCACTGTACTTTAGCTAAAAAGACCTGGGCAGAACTCTTGTTCCAACCTGGCTCACTTGCCCCTTTCTGAACCAATGGTCAGTGAGAGGAGATATTTGCTTCTCCAGATCCAACTCACATGTCCAGTCTATGGCCAGGATTGGGAAGTGGGGGTCAAGTAAGACAGTGACAGCCCTACTCAAGCTACATGGAGTTAGGAGAGGGAGGGGATTCTCAGAACGAAGGCTGAAGGTGCTGACACCGAAAGGAAGAAGGAAAATCATTCAGCAGACTAAACCACAACCCCTGCCATCCACCACCACTGCTTACCACTTTGTAATGCAAGTCTGGACTGAGAAACTGCTAACATAGGCTGGGAAAAGCCAGCAGTGAACACTTTCTCAGCCCTTCTCCAGAGAAATGATCAACGTGTTGTAGATCAACATAAGACAGGAGTCAATGAAGAATGCAGAATGACATCATCAATACAGAAAAGACTCCAAATTAACCTGGGAGAGGAACAATTGTCTTAACTATATCAGGCTAAGTGCTTTGCCTGATTCACATAAATAAAAAAGACTGAAAATTTACTCTAGAATCCCATTGTCTTCATTTCTGTATATTATTTGAAATTTGTGACATAACATTGGAATGTTTAGTGAACATTTTATCATTCACCCTATATGTGGTTTCAGTCATTCTTAATGAAAACTCTTTGTCATACTGATAAAGTCCTAGAAACTTTTTCACTTTTTAAGTAGATTCACATGAACTTCGCAGATTCTACCAGGAATTAGATTTGGATTATGGTGCCAGAACAAGGTAATCAGACCTCTTACAGAACAGTTCCTAAATAATGTTCGTTCTTTTCTGGGTGTGCCATATTCCTCAGTGAGAACTAATGTGCAATATTCTGTTGCTGTTTTGTCCCTAGCTCATTAGAAGTTCTAGCCTTGAAAATATTCTTTTGAATCTAGATTTTCAATTGTGTGACAGGTCCAGCGATAGCGTAGGAAAAGAAAATGAACTATGATTCAAGTTTCCAGTCCCGGTTTTACCATTAACTTATGAAACCTCATGTATGTCACCACCTTCTCTATGCCTTTGGGTTTTGCCCAAATTTTAAAAAAGAATAATAGCATGATTTATCAAATATTTATTAACTGCCCTGTATCAAATGTGCAACGTACAAAACGCACTTTCTCTGCTAATAACTGGTGTTACAAGCTTGGGCAATTCTATTTCTTCTTTGGGTCTCAGTGGAACCACACAATGTGGATTTTAAGTAGACAGTCTCTAGGACTCTCTGATCATTACAAAGTATGGTAAAGTAGGGGTCAAAAGAAACAGACAATGGATGTGAAAATTATTTGAAAAGCAGAAAGTCTTTCATAACTCTTTTTCGGTGATGATACAAGAGCACTTGAGAAACTTATGTATACCATCATTTTTGGCTGTCAGTTTCTTTTAATAAGCATATCTTATCAAAAGCCCACTGACATTTAGACCTAGTAGGGACTATCCAGTTCGCAGTGGTGCAAAGATAGAGTTATTTATATTAGTCAGGCTAAAATTGGACATTTTAGATAATCAACATTAAATTGGGGACTGTACTCCCTTCCACCCTTCCCTTTCAAACTACAGTCCTCCCTCAGCATCTGCAGGGTATTGGTTCCACGAGCCCCCGCAGACACCAAAGTTCACAGATGCTCAAGTTCCTTATGTGCAAAGCAGAAATAGAGTCACTGATGTAGAGAACAAACTTAAGATTACTAAGGGGGGAAGGGGGAGTGAAACGAATTGGGAGATTGGGAATGGCATATATACACTACTGTGTATAAAATAGATAACTAATGAGAACCTACTGTATAGCACAGGGAACTCTACTCAGTGCTGTGTGGTGACCAAAATGGGAAGGAAATCTAAAGAAGAGAGGATATAAGTATACATAGAGCTCATTCACTTTGCTGTACAGCAGAAACGAACACAATATTGTAAAACAACTGTACTCCAATAAAAAAATCAATAAAATTAAGTAAATAAAATAAATAAATAATGAGATATTTTATAAAATGGCCCTCCATATCCGTGAGTTTCACATCCATGGATTCAACCAACCACGGATTGAAATTTCAAAATTTCAGTTGGTTGGATGCGAAAGCTGCAGATATGGAGGTCTGACTCTCCTCAGTTACCATTATTAGCATGCAGTTGCCTGAGCGAGTAGGCCCTCCCATAAGTCTGTTCTCTCCTATCCCCATGAATCAATCTGAACTAATTCAAGCTAGTAGTTTATAAACAGGCCAATTTGTTTCTCTTTCAAGTTTAGAGGTTGGTTTGAAAACACTTTGAAAGAAAGAGGCAAGGTTACTGGCACTGAAAATAAGAAAACATAAAAAACAGTTTTTACGCTTGTACGCATCCTCAGAACTATAAAGGGAAATTATAATTCATGGAAAGCATCTTCCTTCTGACAGGTAATAATGATAGCTAATGAGACTGACATTTACACTGTTCAACAAAAAAGTATTTTTCTAAACATGATGTATAATTAACACAACTTGCACACAAATCACACACACAAAATCATCAAATTATCAAGACTTATGATGAATAATGTCCTCCAAAGGATTCTGTTCAACTCCCCTTGTGTCCTATGAGGAATTTAAAGGCTATTTTAAGGTTTCTTCTTCATTCTGCTAAGTAAAGATAAATCAGATCACATTGATGAAAACTATCAATTCTTTCATCCTGGAAGGAAGGAAAAGGGAAGAAAGGAAGCAGGAAGGGAGGTAGAATAAAAAGAAAGGGTAACATAAGATTTTGAATAAAAACCATTAAAAAAATGTATGTTACATTCCATAGAGTATAAATAATGTCTCATTTATGTTTTGATCCTTTTTGGCTTTGTATTTTTTGTCATTACGTGGTATTCCCTTTATTTCTAGTAACATTTATTTATTTGTTTGTTTTTCAAATATCTTTGGATCCTTTTTAAGTTAGCAGCAGAGAGAAATAATGCTAGAGTAATAACGGACTTTTATATATGGTGAAGGCTAAGCCTTTCACAAGTCCATGTGGAATTATAAACGCCAAGTGTGACTGTACACGTAAATAGAGCAAAACTGTTAATTTTTTTGTTTTGCTTTGAACTTTATTATTTTATAACTTTAGCAAAGACTTTAAAATGGACACTGATGCAGGGGAATAATAAGGCTGCGAAAATAAAAAGGAACCATGATTTACATTGTTGAACGTGTTAGGGAAGGTTCTAGTCAAACCTGTGGTTGGGTTGGGCTCTGTATACTTTTTTATTCCCTCCTCACTGATGTCCCAGACTTCTCATACCAGGAGTCACCTTTGCCATCAGCACTGCCTTTCCTGCAGCTTGTCAGCCCCAAACCCATCACAATCCTCCTTCCTGATTCTCCTTTCCTAAGAACGCTACATTTTAATGAACGTATTCAACATTTCAACTTAATGTGCACTTGTTAGAATACAGCCTGCTAAGAGGGGCTGTTTCTTTTCCGGAAACATTTCTTTCTTTAAGTCTTTCTTGGACCTCACCAGATTTTGAAACAAAATTCTATTCTAAAAATTCCCCTGAAGTGTCATTTGTGTTCAAGAACTCGCACTCAGATCAAGCGTTTCGTCAGCTGATCCTCTACCAATTCCACCCAGCTCCAGATTTTGACTGGATCAATTCCAACTACTCACATCAGGTTTTTTCACTGTTCCTCACATATGGGATGCTCATGCCCCACCCTTGTGCCTGTGTGATCCCCCCATCCAGTCACCTCAATCTTTGTTCAACACATAATCAACCGAACGTTTATATATAAATATATACGCACGTACCTGCTGAAGTGTAACTCTCAAGTTATAATACATCTCCTTAATGAAGCCTCATGCCCTTCATCATCTAGTTCTTGTCATATCTGCTTTACCAGCTTGTAATGGCACTTGTTCATTGGATGTTTTAGTCATGATTTGCTACTGTTAAAACATTTCAATGTGAATGGCAGCTATTTGGGCCCTCACCTGAAAGCATTCAAAGTTTTTGAACTAAAGGGTAATATGACGGGAGCTGCATTTTCTCCTCTAATAGGATGGATAAGAATTGGGCTGCCATGCCATTCCCCTGCTTAAAATCCTTCAGGGGTGTCCTATAGCTTTCAGTGAATGATGATCAGGCATTGACCTGCCTTTACAATCTTTTCTACTGGAAATTCCTGCTACCCTTCCCCTCTGCTCTATGGAAATATTTCTAAATCCATGAACTCATCAGGCCTCCAGGATAAAAGGGGGAGGGACAACAGAAAAGAAGGGAAACCCAGAACAGGCAATTACCTTAGAAAAAGACAAAATGTTCTCTGTATAAGCCATATGCTCTGAAAGATGATAAATAACCTGAAATGAACCTGAAAGCCATTGGTAAGTCATTGATCTACTGAACAATAAAAAGGAGTTTGTGTGCATTTAGTAGTTTAACTACTGAAGACGGTTGGGGTTAGATGATAAAAGCCTGAAGAAATGTCTAGCTAACAGAATTTACCATTTCATTTGGAAATGAGACCTGAAAGAAAAATTCCCACATGTATCAGCAACTACATGTTTGCAGCTTTCTACTTAAGAGGGAACTTAAATTTTCACTGTACTACTACTCAACATACTCCTTTCTATAAAACACTAGTACATCTCTACATTTCTCAAATTTTTATTCTGGAAAGCTGAAACTACTATACCTTCTGAGCTCCCTGAAAGGGAGATTCAGACTCATTCTGGTGGCGATGACCAGTGTAAGAACAACACACTATAAAAAACAAAGTAGCCTCCATAGGAAATCGTTAGAAAGCTCCCATGCAAGTGTGGCTCAGTGGCTTAAGGGAAGAAATGGCCTGTGACAACCTACAACCATGCCCAATCCTAGTCTCAATAAAACCAAAAAGTTGAGGAAGAACATCCAAAATAATCCTTTACTCCCTGGAGAAAGACACCCCAAATGGCCAAAGGCCAAGAGACAGCTGGGAGAGATCCTGCTCAGCTTGTTTCCACTCTGATCTTTTTTGAAGACAAGTTTTGTCATGTTTCTCCTTTACAAAAAATACTTCCTGTTGTTCTTAGGATAGGACAAAATTTGTTATATGAATCCCAAAGCCCTATGTCATCTCGCCCTGAACTGTCCAATACAGTGGCTACTAACCTCATGTGATTATTATTTAAAAATAATTAAAATCAAATAAAATGTAAAATTCTGTGTTTCACTTGTATTAGCCACATTTTAAGTGATCTGTAGCTGGGAGCCTGGCAGTGTTCTGTTTCTTGATCTAGTCACATGGGTGTGTATTCACTTAGTAAAAATTCATGGAGCTGTACATTTATCTTTGTGCACTTTTATATTTGTATGCCTTGCTCACATTATTATAAAAACTTAAAAATGCATTTGTTTCTTTATTTCATCTAAATGCTTGGCTTCTAAACTAATGGTAAGGCTTTCCTTCTAGTTTAAGATGGTAGACTAAACACATGAGTTCACCTCTCCTCTTTAAGGATGTCCCACTGAAAGGACACAAAAGGTGTTTTTTAAGGAATAAACCATAGGAGGGCTGAAAAACTAGAAATAGGGCTAGCAATGGACAAGAAGATTTCAGATTGGTAGAGAAAACAAGTCAGGAAAAGTTTTATCCCCCAAACCAGAAGTAAGAATGGCCCTTTCCAAAGAGGTCCTTAAGAGCTGGTAGGTCAAAATCAGTGACCACAAAGAGTGGACCGTGGTGACAATTGAATAGATAATTGCTTTTGGCATAGTTGAATCATTTAGGCAACTTTCCCTCCCTTCCAGCCTCTTTCTATTCAAAGTTTATGAAGCAGAGTTTTTAAGCCCTCAAGGATAAAACTCAAACTTGTTTTTCTACCTGGGAGAAGATTCAATGTATTGTTGAAGGCTGTAAGAAAAGCAGAGAAGAGCCAAGGCCAAAGCAAGCAAAGCCGAACTGTTACCAGTGTGGTGGTAATACTGGCCCATCGCATAGTCACTGAAGAAATTATAGGAAGAGAAGGCAGCTCCATCCAGTGGTGAAACACACCAAAGCACTCCACCCCAGAGTAAAGCGTTCCTTGTTAAAGTAATGATGAAGCTTCTAACAGGCCTGGAAAATTTATAGCATCTAGAACTAGCCCTCCCATTTACAAGGGTGACATGTCAGGAAAACAGAACTATACAACTTCAGAAGAAATGCACACTAAATGCCTTCAATCTTTATTCAAAAATATGAACAAAAACAAGCCTTCCAGCTACTTAAGGGAAACAGCACAGAAAGGGGAGAAAATGCCATCATAGAAAACAGAAATAATTTAAGGAAAAGAATAAATAAACTTTAAAATATACAAATGACAAGAATTTCTGTTGGAGAAAATAGATAGCCAGTGCTAATGAGGAGCTAAAATAACTAAGAATGATACAAAACAACAGCAACAAAAGAAATTAATTCAAAATTGAACTTGGAAGAAAAGAGAGGGAAATTTCCAAGAAATGAAAATGGGAACTAAAAAAACAGAACAATAAATAAAGATAGTGCTGTGGATCTGGTGGGTTATCACATCAAGAAATAGATTCTCACAAATCACTTGGGTTCTAACATCCATGCAGGAATAGAAAAAATCTTTGATGCACAAATGTGTAGTAATTGGAACTCAGTCACCTGTATAACCAGGATTTTCAGAAGGCTGTTTTCTCAGTAAAAGAGAGACCAGAAAAATATTGCTCAGTAGTATGTAACAAGGAAATTTATCTTTGCCCAAAGCTTAGGGTTAGGGGAAAAAAATGTGTTAGACCCATATGGGAATTTGGAGTCAGAATTTAATCTGTACGGTGAGAGACTCTCAATGCCAAATAATAATAAAATCTGTCCCCAGTCTGATCCCACCTCATCTGGGTGTCTGGCAGAAGAAAACCTAAAACTTTTCTGTATCACCCCTTCTACAAACAGGACCTAAGAACTGTCACAGGAAAACCAAAATCCACTGAAGATGAGCTCATGATCAAAAATTACAAAACATGGAAAAATGATTGAGCATGAGTAAGAGTCAGGAAATACAACAAACAAAAGTATTCACATATCAAGAACTTAAGATAATACTCTTAAACAGATCAAAATAATTATTTTTAAAATAATGTAAATGACAAAAGGAGGCAGAAACTATGAGAAAGATATGACACTATAAAAGCGAATGATCAGATTCTAAAATGAACCAAATGTAACAGCTAGAAATGAAAAATATAGTCATTGAAACTTAAAACTAAATGGATGGATTAAAGACTAGATTTGATACAGTTGAAGAGGTAATTAGTAAAATGGAAGCTGGATCTGAGGAAAATACCGAAATATAGCACAGAGATACAAAGGGACAGACGATAGTAAAGAGAGGTTATGAGGCAAGGAAGGTAAAATGTGAAGACCCAATGCATATCTAAGAATTTCAGGAGAATGCAAAAAAAAATTTTTTTTTTATTTTAAAACAATTTTTTTAAAAAGGAGAGGCACTGTTCAAAGAGATCATGGTTGAGGATTTTTGAAAATTGATGAATATATGAATTCTAAAATCAGAGCAAGTATTAAAGAAAAATTTTAAAAAAGGAAACTCACAACTTGACCAACTGTACATAAACTGCAGGACATCAAAGCAAAGAAAATCTTAAAACCAACCAAGGACATAGGACAAATTACCTCTAAAAATAGATGGGCAACAAGGAGAGCTCCCCCAAACAGTGAACTGACATCTCCAAAGTGCTAAATTGTATTTCAAGAGAAAGAGCTGAATAGGCATTTTTAGGCCTTCAAAGACTGAACTTAGCAAAATATTCTCACTGAAAGAATTTGTAAACAACAGACTTTGAGAAGAAAGAAATTGGACTCAAATGGGTATTTACAGAAGCAACAGGAAGCAAAGAAATTAATAAATGTGGGCAATTTAAAATAAAACATTGTAATTTATTTTGAAAGTATTACAATTATGCCTATTACTAAAGCACATTAAAGTCATCTATATCAGGTATCACATTAAATATAAATTAATTAAATACATCTGTGTGTGGGAAGGGAGTGACCCACAGAGATTAAAGGGCTTATAAACCATTTTAATAAAAGAAGGTGCTACAAAAAAAGCAATCAAAGAATGAGGAATAGACTTGGGACTCTAAGAATGGTGATTGTTGAAATACAAATTCAATGAATAGTGTGAATAATAGAACAGACAACTCTCAGACCCAAGCTAGTAACTGAGAAATAAAATCAAGGAAATCTCCCATAACATAGATTTATTTGTAGACCTGATATATGCCACAGAGTATATATTTAGCTCCTACTATGCACCAGGCACTGTTTTAAGCACTTGAAATTACCAAACAATCTAATAAGATGTTATTAGTCCCATTTTACAGATGAGAAAACTGAAACACAGAACAGCAAAGTAATTTTCCGAAAGAGTGAAGGAAAATAACAAAGAAAATTTCAGAAACATAGAACATAGATCCCCAAATTCTAATATGTAGGAATAAGAGTTCCAGAAGCCAAAATTAGAGACAACAGAAGGCAGGACATGATTAGATAATAGATATTATCCTTTTTAACTCAAAAAACTTATCTGTATTAAAAAAATTGGTGTGTATTTTGATTAAAAGAGCCTATCACATATATTCACGGTAAATGGAGAAAATGTCTATGCCAGTAAATGATCTAAATTCCAATAACAAAGAGGTAAATCAAGAAAGTTTCCAGAGTGGAAAATGTGGTATCTTACAAAGAAATGGATATCAGACTTCTCTTTAGCAGCAACGAGTGGTAGAACAATATGAAATAATTTCCTCTCCCCATTCTGAGAGGACAGTATTAGAAACTATCAATTGTAAGAGAAGAAATAAAGAGAGAAAAATATAAAGATATTTTGGGATTTGCAAAGCAAACTAAAAGAAAATTAGCTTTTATGCACCCATATAAAAAAGTGCACAAGTAGATACTCCAGGAAAACATAAAAGAATACCCACTAAGGATGACTGAGATACCAGGAAAAATAACAGCAAGAAAAGCTGATAAAAATAAAGGATTCCTCTGGACTGTGAGATTGGGTTATCCACCTTAAATAGTAGAGGATTGGTAATATAAAATTGCATTCCCTTTCTTTATGTGTCCATTCACATCAGTTATTTCTCCAGTGTATAATATTTACATCATAATGTAAATGCACTTCAAATGTTTTTAAGAATAAGCCTACAGAAAAAAAGCATAGAAGACACACAACACAGAATACCTATTATAAACTTTGTTAGTGTAAAAATAATAACTACCAAAATAGAAGATGGGGGAGAGGAAAAGAATGTAGAGGTAAATACACTAATAAATATTGTCTGAGGTTCATGTACCAAGAAATATTAGTCTAAACTTCAGCTTAGTCAAGTATAGTTTATGTTGAATCATAATTATAAAAAAACCTAAAAAGCAGATATTGTTCAAAAAGAGTTACCTTTAGGAGTGGGGCTAAGAGTAGCTGTAGGAGAAGTGAGATTTTAGTTTTTCATTTTAGATCTTTCTTATGTTTAGAATTTTTTTAACCATTTGCCAGCAAAAATACCACAATGGCAACTACTGTGCTCTCTATTGAAAATCACTGTTTTTAAAAAGTTCATTCTTCCCTTGATTTTCATAGTTGTTGCATTCATAAAAATACTGTATTCAGTATAAATATTTTGTTTTCATGTGTAAAATGGAGATATATTCTAGCTTTGGTAACTATAAACAGAATTTTGACCTAAATGAATGTCCAGTGGGACAATCAAAAGTCACATATGATGTGGTGCAATTTTTACTGTGTGGGGTTCTCCTATGCAGGACATCTCACTTCCCTGGCACTGCCCAATAGATGCCACTTCTCCCCGTGAGAACCAAAAATTCCCCCCAGATTTTCACAACGTCTTTCAATGGGTTGATATCACCTACTTGGAGAGCCACTCTTTAGAGGAGAAAAAAGGGAACTAATATATTTCCAAGAGTTAAGTTGAGAATATGCCTATCTTTCATCATCTTACCTGTGCAACAATCTTATGAGGAAAATATTATTTCCTTATTTATAAGATGAGAAAAATGAGATATTACACAATTTACATTTTAAAATTGATTCTTTTATTTATTCCTGGCATCATTCTAGGTCTTCAAAATACAGTGATGGAAAGAGAGATGAAGTCTCAGTCTTGGAGCCAACATGTACGTTGGGGAGACTGACAATAAACAAGTCAGTAATAACTAATGTGAAATTGGGAAGTGATAGACTCTTATTGGCAACCATAACATAGATATTTCTTGTTTAGAAAGGCGGCAGGTGCCGCTCCTTGGAACAAGGGAAAAAGATCTTTTGTGTTTCCTTTAACACCTGCTTAATTATAAGTCAAATGTTTTAGTGCCTTGAAATACTCAAAAAATACCTCATTCTAAAGAATAACAGAATTTGTATTATTAGGGATGGATACATATATATCTATATACACATGTTTGTATATATTATACATATATATTTCAGGAGAAGAAATACAAATAAATTACAGAATAAAATGAGCAGAGCTTTTAAATGTTTTACACTGTCCTGTAAAAAAGTTTATGAGTATAGCTGAAATTGAGTCCTATGCACAATCCTGCAAATCCCTGAGCATTTTTGAAATAGGGGGAGAAAAATACCATAAGCGTTAAAAGGTGTCTCTAAGGCTAATGTAACATGAGTCTCGGCTCTGGGAGGGTTCACCTTGAGTTACTCTCGCTGAGCCAATTAAGCACCTGCAGTGCAGGGACTGAGGGAAAAGGGCTCCCACAAGCCACCCAGAAGCCTCGAGACACGTCCCCTGCCACTCGTGGCCAGAGGAGGAAGATACGTGTGATTAGGGGAGACAAAGAGGGGGCGAGTCTAACTGGGAAAGTAAGAGCAGCTTCCACAGAAGTGCTAAAAATAATGCTTTTAGTGCTTAATTTACTTTTATTTTCAGAAAATTTCCCTAGAGCAGCAAATCATTCTCCTTTATTTGTAGTACAAAAGATTGAAAAAAGAAAAACCTATCTTTGTGGTGCTCTGAGTTTAATGGACCTCCCATTTTACCTTTTTACTCTATTTTATGTTAAGGAAAATGTCAGACATTTCTTTATATTAATTAAAATTAATTAAAGAATACAATCATAAATAGGAAGTTGGTTTCTGAAGGAAAAATATATATATTGCCCTTAAAGTTTATTTCCACAAACTGCTTAAAATTCAAAACTAAAACTGTATTATATTATACCTTTCAGTGTAACCAGATAGTGTGATTCATTTCAATGAAACAAACTATAAACATTTAAATGATCCACTTACTCAAAAATCACTCGTTGTTCTTTTTTTAAAAAATCTTTAAAATTTCGATTTTATAATCACCTTGAACTTAACTCCTTTCTAAAAGTCTTGCATAGCCAACAAGCTAATGCAAGAAAATTCTGGTGGATGAGCAGGAGGAATCTTTCCTGCCAAAGCCTAGGGGAAGGCACAGTGGATCCAGAAAATGCCTCACTTACCAGACAAATGTTATTGGTCTTGCTTGATATTGTATTTCTTTTGTGTGAGCTTTTTTCTTTTCAGAGCTTTAATATAAACTGAATTTTCCAGAAATGCTATTATTGTAATTATACTGAAGGAATATTGTATTATAGTCTTATTTTTAACTTTATAAAGATGTGATTTCCACTTTGGTAAATCATGCCGTCAGTGGGTCCACCTGCTGCTTGTAGTAGACAAATTTGAACAGAACACAAGCTCATCAAGACACATCTGCTGCTGCTGTCCCATGTGTGGTGATTCTACACACAGGTGCCAGAATTGGGCTTCTTCCTATGTCTTCCACAGAAGTTTCAGTACTGCAGTGTAGCTGTGCCTGAGAATTTATATGTCTAAATGCCAATTTGTTTATTATACAGTTTTCTTTAGATAGATATAGATATAGATTATACATTGTTTTCTTAGATATAGATATAAATATTTAGTAATTATGGGTACAGACAGGTTATGTTACCTATGACAGTGTTCATTACAAAATATATGTTAGGTCCTATAGAGTTAATTGAGTTTGAACATCACACAAGCACATATGGGAATTATACCCATTTCAAAATGTCAATAAGAAACATTTGAATTCATTGCATTTCAGAGATTATGTTATGGAGATATATATATACAGGTATATCTATCTATCTATATATATATATCTTCTTTATCCATTCATCTGTTGATGGACCCTTAGTTTGCTTCCATATCTTGGCTACTGTAAATAATGCTGCTATGAACATTGTGGGTACATATATCATTTTTAATTCATGTTTTCATTTTCTTTGGGAAACTATCCAGAAATGGAATTGTTGGATCATATGATCATCCTATTTTTAGTTTTTTGAGGCATCTCCATACTTTTTTCCATAGTGGTTATTCCAATTTACAATCCCACCAACAGTGCATGAGGGTTCCATTTTCTCCACATCCTCACCAACATTTGTTTTTTCTTGTCTTCTTATAATAACCATTCTAACAAGTGTGAGGTGATGTCTCATTGTAGTTTTGATTTGCATTTTCCTGATGATTAGTGATGTTGAGCATCTTTTCATGTGCCTATTGGCCATCTGTATACCTTCTTTGGAAAAATGTCTATTCAGATCCTTTGCCCTTTTATTATACTGAGTTGTATGAATTCTTTATGTATTTTGGATATCTGTGTGTCTTTTTTTTTTGTGCCACTACCATACTATTTTGATTACTGTAGCTTTGTAGTATAGTTTGAAATCAGGACATGTGATACTTCCTGCTTTGTTCTTTATTAAGTTTGCTTTGGCTTTCCAAGATCTTTTGCAGTTCCATATTATTTTAGGATTATTTGCTCTAGTTCTGTGAAAAATGCCATCAGTATTTTGATAGGGATGTGTGTGAGCTTTTTAATTAACTGCTTAGAGCACACTGAAGTCATAATGTGAGCACTTATTCAGCAAGACAGAGGTATAAACAGAAAAGATCCATGACCATAAATTGCACCCAAATCCTACTCAGCCATCTTGTAAACCAATATTGCTGATTATAAGAGAACCAGGTAGGAGGATACAAATGTCTCAGGGGAAACCATCATCATGAACAGAAAAGGAACTCGACTCCCAATCCTGCTATCTGTGAGTTTGCAGCATTGCTACGTTACAAAGAATAGCAACCAGTTTATGATAATTGGTACTATTTCCTAAATAATTTGTAATATTCTGTTCTATGCAATCCCCTTATGTTTTAATGGAAATACATCACCATAATGATTATTATTTTATTAAAAATATTTACACATATCTATCTGCAACTTATACTCTTTGATCTCAGGAGAGAAAAAACAGGCTTTTAAAATATTCATTGACTTTTGCTACCTTTTTGGCCCTTCAAAAATATTATTTTAATTCCCTCTGCTGATCCTGACATTCAGTGTGCATTTTCAATCAGAAGCACAAGACATCTAATTGGTAGATAATGTTTGATGCATATAGCTGTCACACTGAGACACAGGCAAGCCTTAGAAGCATGTACTCTATCTGTTCAAATATAGGTTTAACACTATGAATAGAATTTTATATTTTTAATAAACAATTAGAGATTATATTTGGTTATGGTTTTAATGCAAATTTTTCTATATTGAAATCCTATTCTGGACCCTCTGAGAAGCAATATAAAGAGGAGCTTGACAGTGCAAGAGTTTTATTAGGGAAAAAAGGAGGAGCTAAACGAGCTGTCAGACAATGACACAAGTCTGACCCCAGGGGAGGAAGCAAAGGAGAGAAGAAGGAGGGAAGGTTGAGTGGAAGGAAGCATCCAGACGGCCATGCAGTCCAATGAAGGCTTGGCAAGAACGTTTGGAAGTCTCGAGCCAAAGTAGGCCATCGGGGGGCCCCATGTGTTCAGTAATAGGTCTGCCCTAACACCCCTGTCACATGCAGTCACTGGCTGGAGCAGCACAAACATAGCAGTGGGTCTCAGAGGATAGCCGCTGGGGCTCTTGGTCAGTTATAATCCCCATAGCTGGAGGTCAGCAAGGCCCACTCTCATAGCTGTCATGACTGTCTGCCACTGAACCTTTGGAAAACTATTTTTCCATAGTTTTGAGATACATGATTTTGACAAAACTGTCATTACATCAGCCTTTCAAAGTGACATATTTTGAAAAATTTTTATTTTATATTGGAGTATAGCTGATTAACAATGTTGTGTTAGTTTTAGGTGTACAGCAGAGTGATTCAGGTATACATATACATGTATCTATTCTTTTCAAATTCTTTTCCCATTTAGGTCATTACAGAGTATTGAGCAGAGTTCCCTGTGCTATACAGTAGGTCCTTGCTGGTTATCTATTTTAAATATTGTGATGCCAGATTTTGTTAAATCTCACAAAGATTCTAATAGAAGCCATTGTTAATCCATGAGAGTTATATTGAATTAATTGTGATATCAGATACCACAATAACAACATGTTGTACTTCAGATATTTTCATGGTGATTTAAATCAAGAAAACTGTCTCGATTTAAAACAAGTGGTGGAGATATATAAATTTAAAGAATTATTGAATGTGGTTTTATAAAAGCAGGTAAGAAGATAAATGATGCAATGGGATCAAAATTACATATCCTTTTCTTTAAAATCTATTATTTTAGTCAGTTACCTTTATATTTCATTTGCTTTTCCAGAAAACTCATGAATCTTGTTATATCTAAAAGCATGATAAACATTCTCAAATGCCATAGAAATTTGTGACATCATTAGAAACCATCTTAGGAGAAAAGAAGTAACAGTACTAAAACAACTCAACCACCTCCTTAATAATGACTAATCTATTTTCGTTTCTTCAAGTAGCTAGAGAATAATAAAAAGACTTTTTAGCAAGTCATCTGTATGTAACAGAAAAAAGCTTGCCAAACTTTCCCGACACACTTAATAATGTACACCTACTGATTTATGTTCACCAATCCTAACCATTACTGTCTGGGGTATTTTGCCTCCAGAAATGTCCCTGTATTTTTCAAAATTCTAAATGATAAGTGATTTGTTGTATTTTTTAAAAATATATTGACCGGAATTAGTTTTTCTGAGTCTCTCCCATGTAGAGATGTTGTTAAACTTTTGTTTGATTTTCTCCTGTTAATCTGTCTCTTGTCAATTTAATTCTTAGACCAGCCAGAAGAACCTAAAAGGGTACAGGGCAATTTCTTACTACCCAACAGCTGGGATGAGAATGTTGTGCAACTTTACTGGCTGGACACTACTTGCCCCAAAGCTGTTGCAGTAAGACAAGCTGGGCACCTGACAGAAGCCAGCAGAAGGTGAGGATTCCTACCACATAAGTCAGTCTCCTGGATCTCTGCCTGCAGGGTGTGTTGGAAACAAGAGTGGGCCTTGGTGCTCTGGCCAGGTGTCAGGTCTGAGCCTCTGAGGTGGGAGAGCCGAGTCCAGGACATTGGACCACTGGAGACCTCCTGGCCCCACGTAATATCAATTGGCGAGAGCTCTCTCAGAGATCTCCACCTCAACACTAAGGCCCAGCTCCACCCAACGGCCAGCAAGCTCCAGGGCTGGATGCTCCATGCCAAACAACTAGCAAGACAGGAACACAACCCCACCCATTAGCAGAGAGGCTGCCTAAAATCATACTAAGTTCACAGACATCCCAAAGCACACCATCAGATGCAGCCCTGCTCACCAGAAAGATAAGATCCAGTCTCACCCACCAGAACACAGGCACTAGTCCCCTCCACCAGGAAGCCTACACAAACCACTGAACCATCCTCACCCACTGGGGGCAGACACCAAAAACAACAGGAACTATGAACTTGCAGCCTGCGAAAAGGAGACCCCAAACACAATAAGTTAAACAAAATGAGAAGACAGAGAAATATGCAGCAGATGAAGGAGCAAGGTAGAAACCAACCAGACCAAACAAATGAAGAGGAAATAGGCAGTCTACCTGAAAAGGAATTCAGAGTAATGACAGCAAAGATGATCCAAAATCTTGGAAATAGAATGGAGAAAATACAAGAAACATTTAACAAGGACCTAGAAGAACTAAAGAGCAAACAAACAATGATGAACAATACAATAAATGAAATTAAAAATTCTCTAGAAGGAATCAATAGCAGAATAACTGAGGCAGAAGAAAAGATAAGTGACGTGAAAGATAAAATAGCGGAAATAAGTGCTGCAGAGCAGAATAAAGAAAAAAGAATGAAAAGAATTGAGGACAGTCTCAGAGACCTCTGGGACAATATTAAATACACCAACATTTGAATTATAGGGGTCTCAGAAGAAGAAGAGAAAATGAAAGGGTCTGAGAAAATATTTGAAGAGATTATAGTTGAAAACTTCCTTAATATGGGAAAGGAAATAGTTAATCAAGTCCAGGAAGCACAGAGAGTCCCATACAGGATAAATCCAAGGAGAAACACACCAAGACACGTATTAATCAAAGTATCAAAAATACAAAGAAAAAATATTAAAAGCAGCAAGGGAAAAGCAACAAATAACATACAAGGGAATCCCCATAAGGTTAACAGCTGATCTTTCAGCAGAAACTCTGCAAGCCAGAAGGGAGTAGAAGGACGTATTTAAAGTGAGGAAAGTGAAAAACCTACAAACAAGATTAATCTGCCCAGCAAGGATCTCATTCAGATTTGACTGGAGAAATTAAAACCTTTACAGACAAGCAAAAATTAAGAGAATTCAGCACCACCAAACCAGCTTTACAACAAATGCTAAAGGAATTTCTCTAGGCAGGAAACACAAGAGAAGGAAAAGACCTACAAAAACAAACGTAAAACAATTAATAAAATGGTAATAGGAACATACATATTGATAATTACCTTCAGTGTAAATGGATTAAATTCTCCAACCAAAAGACATAGACTGGCTGAATGGATACAAAAATAAGACCCATATATATGCTGTCTACAAGAGACGACACACACTTCAGACCTAGGGACACATACAGACTGAAAGTGAGGGGATGGAATTCCTCACCTTCCATGCAAATGGAAATCAAAAGAAAGCCAGAGTAGCAATTCTCATATCAGACAAAATAGACTTTAAAATAAAGACTATTACAAGAGACAAAGAAGGACACTACATAATGATCAAGGGATCGATCCAAGAAGAAGACAGAACAATTTTAAATATTTAAGCACCCAACATAGGAGCACCTCAATACATAAGGCAAATGCTAACAGCCATAAAAGGGGAAATCAACAGTAACACAATAATAGTAGGGGACTTTAACACCCTACTTTCACCAATGGACAGATTACCCAAAATGAAAATAAATAAGGAAACACAAGCTTTAAATGACACATTAGACAAAATGGACTTAACTGATAATTACAAGACATTCCATCCAAAAACAACAGAATAAACTTTTTTCTCAAGTGCTCATGGAACATTCTCCAGGATAGATCATATCTTGGGTCACAAATCAAGCCTTGGTCAATTTAAGAAAATTGAAATCGTATCAAGGATCTTTTCCGACCACAACACTATGAGACTAGACATCAATTACAGGAAAAAAACTGTTAAAAATACAAACACATGGAGGCTAAACCATATGCTACTAAATAACCAAGAGATCACTGAAGAAATCAAAGAGCAAATCAAAAAATACCTAGAAACAAATGACAATAAAAACACGATGACCCAAAACCTATGGGATGCAGCAAAAGCAGTTCTAAGAGGGAAGTTTATAGCAATACAATCCTACCTCAAGAAACAAGAAAAACCTCAAATAAACAACCTAACGTTACACCTAAAGCAATCAGAGAAAGAAGAACAAAAAAATTCCAAAGTTAGCAGAAGGAAAGAAATCATAAAGATCAGATCAGAAATAAAGGAAACAATAACAAAGATCAATAAAACTAAAAGGTGGTTCTTTGAGAAGATAAACAAAATTGATAAGCCATTAGCCAGACTCATAAAGAAAAAAAGGGAGAAGACTCAAATCAACAGAATTACAAACGAAAAAGGAGAAGTAACAACTGACACTGCAGAAATACAAAGGATCATGAGAGCTTACTACAAGCAACTACATGCCAATAAATTGGACAACCTGGAAGAAATGGACAAATTCTTAGAATAGCACAACCTTCCAAGACTGAACCAGGAAGAAATAGAAAATATGAACAGACCATTCACAAGCACTGAAATTGAAACTGTGATTAAAAATCTTCCAACAAACAAAAGCCCAGGACCAGATGGCTTCACAGGCGAATTCTATCAAACATTTAGAGAAGAGCTAACACCTATCCTTCTCAAACTCTTCCAACATATAGCAGAGGGAGGGACACTCCCAAACTCATTCCACGAGACCACCATCACCCTGATACCAAAACCAGACAAAGATGTCACAAAGAAAAACTACAGGCCAATATCACTGATGAACATAGAAGCAAAAATCCTCAACAAAATACTAGCAAACAGAATCCAACAGCACATTAAAAGGATCATACACCAAGATGAAGTGGGGTTTATTCCAGGAATGCAAGGGTTCTTCAATATATGCAAATCAATTAATGTGATACACCATATTAACATACTGAAGGATAAAAACCATATGACCGTCTCAATAGATGCAGAAAAAGCTTTTGACAAAATTCAACACCCATTTATGACAAAAAATACTCTCCAGAAAGTAGGCATAGAGGGAACTTACCTCAACATAATAAAGGCCATATATGACAAACCCACAGCCAACATCGTTCTCAATGGTGAAAAACTGAAACCATTTCCTCTAAGATCAGGTACAAGACAGGTTGCCCACTGTCACCACTATTATTCAACATAGTTTTGGAAGTTTTAGCCATGGCACTCAGAGAAGAAAAAGAAATAAAAGGAATCCAAATTGGAAAAGAAGAAGAAAAACTGTCACTGTTTGCAGATGACATGATACTGTACATAGAGAATCCTAAAGATGCTACCAGAAAACTACTAGAGCTAATCAATGAATTTGGTAAAGTATCAGGATAGAAAATTAATGCACAGAAATCTCTTGCATTCCTATACACCAACAACAAAATTTCTGAAAGAGAAATTAAGGAAACACTCCCATTTACCACTGCAACACAAAGAATAAAATACCTAGGAATAAACCTACCTAAGGAGACAAAAGACCTGTATGCAGAAAACTATAAGACACTGATGAAAGAAATTAAAGATGATACAAACAGATGGAGAGATATACCATGTTCTTGGATTGGAAGAATCAACATTGTGAAAATGACTATACTACGCAAAGCAATCTACAGATTCAATGCAATCTCTATCAAACTACCAATGGCATTTTTCACAGAACTAGAACAAAAAATTTCACAATTTGTATGGAACACAAAAGACCCCAAATAGCCAAAGCAATCTTGAGAATGAAAAATGGAGCTGGAGGAATCAGGCTCCCTGACTTCAGACTATATTACAAAGCTTCAGTAATCAAGACAGTTTGGTACTGGCACAAAAACAGAAATATAGATCAATGGAACAGGATAGAAAACCCAGGGATAAACCCATGCACATAAGGTCACCTAATCTTTGATAAAGGAGGCAAGAATATACAATGGAGAAAAGACAGCCCTTCAATGAGTGGTGCTGGGAAAACTGGACAGCTACATGTAAAAGAATGAAATTAGAACACTCCCTAACAGCATACACAAAAATAAACTCAAAATGGATTAAAGACCTAAATGTAAGGCCAGACACTATAAAACTCTTAGAAGAAAACATAGGCAGAACACTCTATGACATAGATCACAGCAAGATCCTTTTTGACCAGCCTCCTAGAGAAATGGAAATAACAACAAAAATAAACACATGGGACCTAATGAAACTTAAAAGCTTTTGCACAGCAAAGGAAACCATAAACAAGATGAAAAGACAACCCTCAGAATGGGACAAAATATTTGCAAATGAAGCAACTGACCAAGGATTAATTTCCAAAATATACAAGCAGCTCATGCAGCTCAATATCGAAAAACCAAACAACCAACTCCAAAAATGTGCAGAAGACCTAAATAGACATTTGTCCATAGAAGATATACAGATTGGTGGGAATTTAAATTAGTACAGCTACTATAAAGAACAGTATGGAGGTTCCTTAAAAAACGAAAAATAGAACTACCATATGACCCAGCAATCCCACTACTGGGCATATACTCTGAGAAAACCATAATTCAAAAAGCGACATGGGCTTCCCTGGTGGTGCAGTGGTTGAGAATCTGCCTGCCAATGCAGGGGGACACGGGTTTGAGCCCTGGTCTGGGAGGATCCCACATGCCGCAGAGCAACTAGGCCCGTGAGCCACAATTACTGAGCCTGCGCGTCTAGAGCCTGTGCTCCGAAACAAGAGAGGCCGCGATAGTGAGAGGCCCGCGCACCGTGATGAAGAGTGGCCCCCGCTTGCCACAACTAGAGAAGGCCCTTGCACAGAAACGAAGACCCAACACAGCCAAAAATTAATTAATTAATTAATTAAAAAAAAAAAGCGATATGTACCACAATGTTCATTGAAGTACTATTTACAATAGCCAGGACATTGAAGCAACCTAAATGTCCATCAACAGATGAATGGATAAAGAAGATGTGGCAGATACATACAATGGAATATTACTCAGCCATAAAAAGAAACGAAATTGAGTTATTTGTCATGAGGTGGATGGACTTAGAGTCTGTCATACAGAATTAAGTAAGTCAGAAAGAGAAAAACAAGTACCGTATGCTAACACATATATATGGAATCTAAGGAAAAAACAAAAAGTTCATGAAGAACCTAGTGGCAAGATGGGAATAAAGACACAGACCTACTACAGAATGGACTTGAGGATATGGGGAGGGGGAAGGGTAAGCTGGGACAAAGTGAGAGAGTGGCATGGACATATATACACTACCAAATGTAAAATAGATAACTAGTGGGAAGCAGCCGCATAGCACAGGGAGATCAGCTCTGTGCTTTGTGACCACCTAGAGGGGTGGGATAGGGAGGGTGGGAGGGAGGGAGACGCAAGAGGGAAGAGATATGGGAACATATGTATTTGTATAACTGATTCACTTTGTTATAAAGCAGAAACTAACACACCATTGTAAAGCAATTATACTCCAATAAAGATGTTAAAAAAAAAAAAAAATTGAAAGCCACAGACCCTCTTTCCCCCCAACAGAGACATCAGCCTCGACGACAATACATGGCCCAAAGTCAGTGTACAAAAATCAATTACATTTCTATACAAAAAATCAATGAACTCTCAGAAAAAGAAATTAAGAAAACAATCCCGTTTACAATAACACCAAAAAGAATAAAATACTTAGGAATAAACTTAACCAAGGAGGTGAAAGATCTATATGCTGAAAACTATAAGACACTGATGAGATGAATTGAAGACAACACAAATTAGGGGAAGATATCCCATGTTTTGTATCAGAAGAATTAATATTGTGAAAATGTCCATACCACCCAAAGAGAACTAGAGATTCAATGCCATTCCTATTAAAATTCCAAAGTGGGGATGTTTGGGGATTCCATAACCGGATGAATGGTGGTGTCACTTGCTGACTGTGGGAGAAGTGGGCTTGTGATCTACAACAGACTCAGAATATGTCAAGCTTTTTCCAATATTAAGCTCCGGTTATTCATTCTTAATCCATTTTCAATTAAGGAACTCCAAGTAAAAAATATTTTATATAAAAACATAAATACTCATATATAAAGCCACATTCAGCTTCACTTTTAACCCTTGACCCCTCCCCTTGCTTGAGTTAAGCGGGAACCCCCTCCTGCTTGGTGTGAGACCACCCCAGTTCTCCACAGCTCCATCTAAAGGATCTGGGAATTCACTCTTTCCTACCCACCAACATTCACCGCTCCACCACCATCACTGGCCTCACCAGGGCGGTTGTTATGAAGTTCTTTATCTGTAAAATACCCACATAAATTATCATAAGCAGAGAACTTATCGAGGTCAAGTACTAAATTGGAAAGGACTTTGGGACAATAGGCACAAACCAAGACCACCCTGGGAACTTTGGGATGTGTGGTCTCCCTCTTTACCCAGGTTTATGTCAGTTACCACCAAAGTTTCAGGCCACTCCTCATCTCCTCAAGCCTCCCATTGGTGGCTTGAGAAAACAGCTGTTCATTATGTCAGAGTCTGCATGTTGGCTGGGCAGCTCTGATAGTCTTGTTCATTTGTGACCAGCTGGCGAGCCGGCGGTGGGCCAGCCAGGCGGGCCTCGGCTGGGACGGTTCAGCTCTGCCTCACCTGATCTCCCATTTCCCGGGCTTCTTCTCACAGCAGAGGCAGGGGACAAAGAGAACCAGCAGAAGTGCTTCAGGCCTTATGTCCTGAGATGAAGCTTGGTTGCTTGAACCACATTCTTTTAGCGGGGGAAAGTCACAACGCCAGCCTGGACCCAAGAGGCTGCAGTCAAAACCGCCATGAGGTATCACCTCACACCTGTCAGAATGGCTGTCCTCACAAAGCCAAAGAGGCCCCAAGCGTTGGCGAGGATGTGAAGGAAAGGGAACCTTCGTGCACTGTTGGTGGGAATGGAAATTGGTACAGCCAGTATGGACTCAAGAAACTAAAAATAGAACTGCCGTATGATCCAGCAATCCCACTTCTGGGCATATATCCAAAGGAATTGAAATCAGGATTTTAAGAGATATGTGTACTCCCATGTTCATTTCAGCATTGTTCACAACAGCCTAGATGTGGAAACAACCTAAGTGTCCATCAATGGATGAATGGATAAAGAAGATGTGGAATGTGTATACAATGGAATATTATTCAGCCATGAGAAAGAAGGAAATCCTGTCGTTTGCAACAACATGGATGGAACTTGAAGGCATGATGTTAAGTGAAATAAGTCAGAGAAGGACAATTACTGCGTGGTATCACTTATATGTAAAATCTAAAAGAAAAAAGCCAAACTTATGGAAGTAGAGAGTAGAAAAGTGGTTGCCAGGGGCCGGAAAGGCAGGGATGGGGGAGAATAGGGAGAGGTTGGTAAAAAGGGTATAAATTCTCAGCTATAAGATGAATAAGGTCTGAAGATCTGATATAAAACATGGTGATCTAATGTTTTACATGGTGATGTAAAACATAGTGACACTGTATTATGTAATTGAAATTTGCTAAGAGAATGTAAATGTTCACACACACAAAAAAAGGTAAACATGTGAGGTGACAGGTGTGCTCATTAACTAGATGGTAGGAATCCTTTCACAAGGTATGTGTATATCAAGTCACCACAATGTAGACTTTAAATATCTTATCATTTTATTGGTCAATTATACTGCAATAAAGCTGACCAAACAAGGGGAGCTGGAAAACGGACTCCTTTTATACGTCTTTTTTTTTTTTTTTTTTTTCCTATTTTTGGCCACACCGCCAGGCGGATGCGGGATCTTCCCCACCCGGGGATCGAATCCTAGCCTCCTGCAATGGAAGTGTATTGTCTTAACCACTGGACCACCACGAATCCTCCTTTTGATGTGGGGAGAGGTCTGGATCTAAGGAGGAATAGAAAATTCGGGCCACTTTTTTTTTTTTGGCTGCATGGGGTCTTCGTTGCTGTGCACGGGCTTTCTCTAGTTGTGGCGAGTGGGGGTTACTCTTTGTTGCGGTGTGCAGGCTTCTCATTGCAGTGGCTTCTCTTGCTGCAGAGCACAGGCTCTAGGCGTGTGGGCTTCAGTAGTTGTGGCGTGTGGGCTCAGTACTTGTGGCTCGCGGGCTCTAGAGAGAACGCTCAGTAGTTGTAGGTCATGGGCTTAGTTGCTCCGCGGCATGTGGGATCTTCCCGGACCAGGGCTTGAACCTGTGTCCCCTGCATTGACAGGCGGGTTCTTAACCACTGCACCACCGGTAAGTCCCTAGGGCCACTTTTTTGCAATCAGTCTACTGCCTCCCTCTACAACTCTGACTCTACATCCTTCCACAGCACCACCTACAATCCATCAAGCCCACTTTTCCAATGTAACCTCTCCCTCTCGTGTCCTTACTCCCCTCCATGGTCAATCATCAGCATCATTTCCTTGCATTCACCCTCAACTCTGTGCTATTCTCTTAAGTTATATGATGGGTTTGTCCAAATCACAACTCTGGTTCTGTCCATCTTTCCATGGACCCCACACCTGTATCTCTGTTGCTGAAGGTAGTGGGAGACCAACCACAAAAGGACACTGACTTGTCTGACTTTAAATCGAGACCATGAACCTCATGGAGGTCCATATGCTGCCGGCATCACTCCCACATCCCTAGTGCATTCACTTTGATCTCCCAATTATTTCATACCTTCTCTCTCCTCAAACCTCCAACACCGGCTCTCTTATGCTCACTCTCACCTGGTGACTTCCTATTTCAGAGAAACAACGGAAGCAGTGAGAAGAGAATTTCCGTACCTCACCTGCCACCTACCAGCATCTCTGTTTCCTTGCACTATTACCTGCCTAGAGCCATGCCATCCACTTCCACATTGGATTCCATTCCCTCTTTCTCCTCTCCTGAGTCATCCATTTGTCCTTCTATATTAGGTCATTCTTATCATCAATAAAGATCTTTAGAAAAAATAACTTCAAAGAATCCCACTTCCCTCTCCAATGACCCCATTGTGTCTCCTCTCCTCTTTATAGCAATTTCTCAAAAGTTTTGTTGGGTCTCTCCCTCTCTCCAATCCTGTCCTCTTCTTCTTTTTTATAATTGTTCCATCTTAACATCACCTCTAAGAAGCACGTGGCACAGTCATCACTTTCCCCTTGAAAGCACCTGTTCACTTGTTGCCTAGACACCACTCTTTTTCTTCCAATCACATCAGGGGCTTCTCAGTCTCACTTGCTGGTTCCCCCTCAACCTCTCAACCACGGGATGCCCCAGGGCTCAGTTTTTGCATCACATTTCTTCACTCATCGACTTGGGAAACTCATCAGTTTCCTACTCTTTAACACCGTACACGTGCTGACAATTCCCAAATTCATATCTTTTTTTTGCTTTGCCAGAAATATATTTTATCAGTATTTTAACCGGATGCAGCAGTTGCACTGTCTAGACAGTCTTGGATTTTCTTTGCACAATGACACCTTTATTCAACTTTAGAGAAAACACATGAGCATAAAGCATTCTCATCACCGCACGAGCATCTCTCATGGGTGTTAATATCCTTGTCCAGTGATGTCGCAAAGACCATCTCTGCTACTTTATACACTTGAGATTAAAATTTTGTGGACTTAGTGACTGGGATGCCCTAAGAAAGAGAATAACTATGACCCCAAATTGATATCTTTAGCTTGCACTTCTCCCCTAGACTTCCTCTTAGAACTATAATAGGCCTTTCAAATGGAACTTGTCCGGAACCCAGTTCCTGGTCTCCTCCAAACCAGCTCTCCCCACTCAGTTAATGGCGATTCCGACCTTGAAGTTTCTCAAGCCAAAAATCGATTAAAGTGATGCAGCCATGAGCCAGAGAAGGCCAGCACCACCTGAAGCTTGAAAAGGCAAGAAACAGATTCTCCCCTGGAGCCTCCAGAGGGAGCACAGCCTGGCCGATCCCCGGATTTCAGCCCATTGATACGGATTTCGGACATCAGGCCTCCAGAATGGTGAGAATACCTGTCCGTTGTTTTAGCCAACAAGTTTGTGGTCCTTTGTTATCGCAGCCACAGGAAACCAGTGGGCTCATCTCTAGACCTTTGCGCTGGCTGTTTCCTCTGCCTACCATGTCCTTCCACTAAGTACAGCTCTGCTAGTTCCCCCACCTCCTTTAAGTCTTCGCTCAAATATAATCTCAGGGAGGCATTCCCTAACTACCCTATTTAAAATCCACATGGCATACTCAGACACACACACACACACACACACATTCTGGACTTGCCATCTCCCTGAACATTTTTCATATCATTATTTCTCTACATCGTATGTATTTACTTTTCTCCTGTCTCCTTGTACTAAAATGTCAGCTTTGGAAGAACAAGGATGTTTTTCTATTGTATTCTCTGCATATCACGAGCACATAGAACAGTGTCTGACATAGAGGAAGTGCTCAGTAAATATTTATTGAGTGAACTTGAGGAACTTCAATTATTCCACACCAGCTGAGGAGAAAAACAGGTCTTCCACAGTCATCATAACCACGTTCCGACTCTGAAACCTCAGTCATCACTCGTTCTGATGACACACACAAATCTGGACTCACAGCTTGGTTTAAGACCCCGTGAAGAAGCTCCAATAAAGACAGAAGACCTATGAAGCAGAGCAGCGTGGGCCAGTCCAGGGAGTGGTCCCTAAGTGGGTCGTCCTGGGCTTCTCTTTAGAGTTGCTGAATCACAGCCTTCAGGGGGCAGTGCCGGGGGGTCAGCATTTTCTAGGAGAGCCCTTACATAATGCTGATGATTAGGTAGACTTGGGAACCACCTCAGTTTTGCTTGGCCCACATATTTTAAAACTTGCGGAAGAATGTTACTGTATTTTTTGTGATTAACTGCAAATGTTTTCAGCATAGCACATTATACATGGATCATTTTTCCGCTCCCTAAAACAATCACAGCTGTTGTTTGCCGCACGTGTCACTAGATATGATCATTTTTTGTGCCGGCAGACCTTATGCTAACCATCGAAACGTGTCGCCATTCAACATCACCGAAGTGGGAGATTCCGTCTTCCTACACTGAAAACATCTCCAGTTTCCTCCTGAGCTTTCTCAAAAGCAATTACACTGATACATTACATTTAGGGAGAACTCCACTTTCTTTGGTGGGGGAAGCTTGTTCTAAACAGTAGTTGAGTTTTGTGATTTACATTCATCATTTCTTAAAACATAAAAATAAATTCAAAATTATAAAATGACCCATTCTGCATAAACTAATTCTGACCCATGACCCTAAGTATCAGCACAACTTTCTGCCTTCACTTCACCCTTCTTACCAATAGGGAGAGTTTAGGGTCTTGCTTCCATTTTCCAAGTCATCCTCTTAATGAAGATTGGATGAGGCTGATCCTGGGTCAGATGGAGGCATCTGGCTCCTGATGTGGGCAGGTGTATGCACCTGCCGTGGGACAGCTATGCATTCTCAGGTGCACAGTGTTAGCGCTGAGATACATACGATGCACATACGTGTTCTTCAGAGCTCAAAAGTAGAGCTGCATCCTCTTTTGAAGTCAATACTTATAAAAAGGCATAGTCACCAATAAACTGATACAAAATTATCCTACCTTTTTCTTCTTTGGCTTGGAAGATTTGGTCTGTGGAACAAATAGGAAGTAATGGTCTCAGGAATAAAATAGATTCTACAATAAAAGTAACAACTAATATTTACTGAGAGCTTACTATGCACCAAGTATAATGGCTAATTTTTTTTTAATATTTATTTATTTATTTATTTATTTATTTATTTTTGGCTGCGTCAGGTCTTCGCTGCGGCGGGTGGGCTCCAGAGCGCACAGGCTCTCTAGTTGTGGCTTGTGTGCTCAGTAGCTGTGGCGAGTGGGCTTAGTTGCCCAACCAGCAGGGATCGAACCCACGTCCCCTGCATTGGAAGGCAGATTCTTTTTTTTTTTTTTTTAATTTTATTTATTTATTTATTTATTTTTGGCTGTGTTGGGTCTTCGTTTCTGTGCGAGGGCTTTCTCTAGTTGCGGCAAGCGGGGGCCACTCTTCATCGCGGTGCGGGGGCCACTCTTCATCGCGGTGCGCAGGCCTCTCACTATCGCGGCCTCTCTTGTTGCGGAGCACAGGCTCCAGACGCGCAGGCTCAGTAGTTGCGACTCACGGGCCCAGTTGCTCCGCAGCATGTGGGATCTTCCCAGACCAGGGCTCGAACCCGTGTCCCCTGCATTGGCAGGCAGATTCTCAACCACTGCGCCACCAGGGAAGCCCTGGAAGGCAGATTCTTAACCACTGGACCACCAGGGAAGTCCCTTAATGTTTTAAATATATAATTTAATCCTATGTGATAGGTACTACTACTACTACTACTACTATTATTATTATTATCTCCATTTTACTGTGGAAGAAACTATGGCAGAGACAGATTAAATCTCTTGCCTGAGAACTACCCATAAGCGACTGATCCAAGATTCTGTTCCAGGCCTGTTTGACTCCAAGGCCGTCAATCACTTGGCTGAATTTCCTTGCTGTGATGTAAATTCAATCAAGGACTTTGTAGGTTTCAAAATATTTCTCTTGAAGAGCTGTTGTCCTGAAAATTGAGAAGAAGACTAATTCTTCTGTATTCCACTTGAGTTGCACTTCAAGAGAAATGCCAAGTGTCTGGGAACACAGAGAGGAAAGGGGGTTTTAAAGGAAAAACAGACCACAGCTATAAAGAGTCAGATGGCCAACATCTGGCCAGCTTGTGGTCGGGCTGCATGGGCTGTTGTGTGAATTACAAAGGTATGACAAATTTTCTACTTTGTTCTAATTTGGCTCAGCCTGCCTGCCTTCAGCTTTTTTTGGCGACGCTTCCCACATTTGAACTAAAATGCCCTTTCATGACACAGTATATGGCTGAGGATTATCATGCAAACTTTCTGTTTTGTTTTCCACCTCACTTTGTTTATGTACTGCAGGGTGTGGGTCTCATAATGTTTGATGGCTCTTTACATCATATTCTCTACCCGGTGCACGGAATGCCACTTTGTAGAAACCCGCACAGTTATACGGGGATTTATGATTTGAGTCTGGTTCTGCGGGATACCTACAGCTCACCTAGCTTGCCTCTTTGGGATCCTCTAAGGGCTCGAGGACTCTCTGTGAGGTTTTTGACCCATGTTGCCTCCTCTGCAGTGGCTTCGATTCACACTCAGGATGGACTTCCTTTGGCAATTTAAGATTTCAAGGCAGATTTTAAAACCTTGATCACACTTTAAAAAAAAATTATGACTCTTGTTTTAAATTCCTACTTAAGAAATAATTCACGTGGTCATGTGGCATGAAACATAACTGCAATGACAAGGATGACACATACAGCTGTGAGGCAGCCCTATAGATGATCTACATCTTACAGATGTGGGAAGTGTAGCACAGAGAGGTAAACTGACTCACTCAGGGCCACATAACTACGAAGAGGTACAGACAGCACTACGACTCAAGTCTGTCTTACTTGAAAACCATCATGTTTAACCACTATATTACGTAGACAACTAAAGAGAGCAGTTTGGACTCTGCTGGATCAGCAGTGGGTTAACTCTTTGGGAATTTGGGTAAATGTAATAAGGGAAAACAGGGAGAAAAGTAATAAACAGCACATTCCTTCCTAGATGAATAAAACATAATATTGAAGGCAAAACAGAAGACATGGGTTCTAATCCCAACACGACCATACGAAGCTTCTCCTGACATGAACTGGGAAAACTGCTTCAGTTCTGACAGACCTGGGTGATGAAATGAGCTTTGAGTCTCCTCCACACTTAAGATCATGACTAATCTTATAGCTACAGTGATCATGTTCTGTTTACAGAGAAGGGACCCCAAATCCATTTTATGCGAACATTCAATTAGACACTTCTCAGATGACCTCCAGATCGCCCACTTCCTGAATGTATTTATAACATTATTTCCACGTTTGTACTTAGGACTTTCTTCTGAAGAGCACACTCTGAGTCACCGTCACCGCTCCATATCAGGCTGGAAATTTTGTCTTATACACACTTTGCTTTCAGAGATAGTTTGCAACTTCCTTCCCAAAAGATTACTATATTTTCTCTCAAGAAAAGAAACTCTGAAGCAAAAAGAAATGGCATATATGGTTCTGTCATCTCCCAGTATCTAAGCACCCCCCTGCATTTCAGCATCATTATTCACCAATCACCAGCCCCCAGTTAACCCGCTACTGGGTATTTAATGACCAGAGTGGTTTGGAAAGGTGGCCAGATGAGGGTATGACACAGGCTGTTCTCAGTCTAACCTTGCCATGGGATCCTAGAAGCCTCTTCAGGGACCTCCAAAATCAGCCTATTTCTAAATTGTTTTTCAGCAAAGATGTATAGAAGAGAGCTGGGGAAATAGCAGGGGAAGAGGATGGAAAAGCAAGCTGGATACTCATCTGGGAAACCATCAGAAAAGATCATGATTACCTCAGGCTGAGAGGAAGGCAAAATATAAACTGTGGGGTGTCTAACTATTGAGGTATAGGGTTATAAAGGCAATGAAATCGTTCTCTAAAGCAGCAGTCCCCAACCTTTTTGGCACCAGGGAACGGTTTCATGCAAGACAATTTTTCCACCACAGCGGTGGTGGCGGCGTGGGGGGAGGGGGGGGGGGGGCAAGGGGGCGGGGATGGCTGAGGCGGTAATGCGAGCGATGGGAAGCGGCAGATGAAGCCTGGCTCGCTCGCCAGCCACTCACCTCCTGCTGTGCGGCCCGGTTCCCAACAGGTCCCCAGGGGTTGGGGACCCCTGCTCTAAAGACGATAGAAATTTTTAAGTAAAGTGAAATTACAGGCAGTTCTCACTTTCAAAGCTCTTCTAATATCTTAGCACCAAAAAAAGAATGTGATTGTCCAAGTCATGTGGGGAAAAAGCCTATCTCAATGTTTCAGGAGACTTTATTTTTAATGAAAAAAAATGATAATGAGAAAAATAAGTGAGTAAAATCAACTTACATGAAGATTTTTATTAAAAATAACAAATGACCCTAAATCTCTAAAGCCTATGAAATCTTTCTAAAATCTAAAGGGTGTTTCTTGAATGCTATATTCCTTTTTTTTCGGTTGCATTGGGTCTTTGTTGTGGTGTGTGGGCTTCTCATTGCGGTGGCTTCTCTTGTTGCAGAGCACAGCGTCTAAGCATGCGGGCTTCAGTAGCTGCAGCACGTGGGCTCAGCAGTTGTGGCACATGGGCTTAGTTGCCTCACAGTATGTGGGATCTTCCTGGACCAGGGATCGAACCCGTGTCCCCTGCATTGGCAGGTGGATTCTTAACCACTGTGCCACCAGGAAGTCCAAATGCTATATTCTTAATGAAGGTGTTCAACTTCACTTTACCTGCTCATTTGTGGCTATTAAAAAAATTACATAAGTAAGAACTTTATCTAGTAACTGATGATAATGTATTATTAAATAAAATCAATCTACAATGTCTCCTTACATTAAACATAGATGCACCAGAAAATTCTATGGTAACCAGTGTATGGATGCATTTTTTTCTAGTTGGTTTTAACACAATGCTTGTAATTATTTACACAACAAAATAGACATCTGGCCCTTAGTCAAGAATTTAATTCCCTATTATAATAGGGAAAATTCAGGTCTGAGCTCCATTATTTAGATTTAGATGCTAGTATCTAAAAGCGTAGTCCACTGTAACTCAAAAAAAAGTGTTTCTCAATAATTTAGGATGCACATGTATCAACTTTTTAATGTTGAAAGCATTTTTAATGTGTGCATGAGTGCACAAAATACTGGACAAATATATTTCTATATAGCCATTATATATGTGTAAATTATATATGTGTGTATATATATATATATACACACACACATACATGCATCAAGCTATTAAAGTATTACTTTTTTTAAGATAGTAGAATTATTCTTGGAAATTTATTTTCTTCTCTGTGCATTATGCTAACTTTCCCAAATGAACAAATATTACTTTTATAATAAGAAAAGGGCTATTTTTAAAACATTTTAAATTATGTTTCATTTCTCATCTCTAAGCTATCTTGATATCTGTTACTTACATTATATTTTACTTAAATAGCTGCATAAATACTGGTGAAGGTGATTGACATCTGCAGTGAGAATATCTAAATATCAGACACAGTTACTAAACAGAGAAAACGTACCTCTGACAATTCATAACATGAAACAATGCAAAGAAAGTGACAGATTGGGGATATCCAAAAACTGTTATAACTCTCTTGATAGGGAATTGCTGTTAATAGCTAAGATATCTGTAAACAGTGAGGCTTAAAAAAAAAAAGTCAAAAAAATTAATAAATAAATGGCCAAAATGATACACTGGCATTTTAAAACTATTTTTCCTATAAAAATAGGGCTCAGATGACCGTTAAGGTCTTTTTCAACTCTAATATTCTGACTGTATGCATTTACATTCAACTTCAGTTTCGCAGGCTGAATATTTTTCTAAGAAAGCAAGTTCTGAAAATATACAATCAAATGCCGTGAATTCATTTTTGGTATTTATATTTTAACCTGTGAAATAAATATAATTAGTGTTTTTTAACATTTAAGAAGTAATACGTCAGGTAAAGATTTTGTCAAAATGCACTGAAAAGCAAAATGAAGGTATCACATTCTATCACTTTACTTTTTAAAAATCATAATTTAAATAGTCCAGGAAACTAAACAAAATGACCTAAGGGATTCAGTGGCTTCCTATGAAGATTACTGTCCCTCAGACTGAGATGACTAATGCTGAAGCTCAAGACAAAATAAAGAAAAATGACAAATATATGAAACTGGAAGGATATAACAAGAGACACAAAATAAAATACTACTTTATCTGACAGAAAATTAAAATGTAGTTTGTTCTTCAAGGGACTGTATAAGCTGCAAAATTAAATATAGTTATGCCATGTTTTACAAAAGCAATGTCCGTGGGAATATGTTACAAATTGAATTTGGGGAAACACTGTCATATTAAATGTACTACGACAACTGGCTATTTGAAGTTAAACTTGTCTTATTTTTCTAAAGAATCTCAATCTCTTTTAAATTACCAGTTTTCCAGGTGTTTTGTTTCATATAGTAGCATCCCATCATGAGGCATTATTGTAGATTTAGAGGCTCATATAAAGTCATGTAACAGTTGGGTCCTAATAGGTTATAAAGAAGCTGAGTGGTTTGGGATAGCTTTTTTCACTTTGGGATTTAGCTTTCTTAGAAGACTTCTGTGCTCTTCCAGAATACCCCCTTAGCTCTACATTATTAAAGAAACCCCTGTCCAGAACCAGTGTGATGTTGAGCATTTTTACTGTCGAGTTTGAAACTAATTCTCAGCTCTATTATTTCCATGAAGAGTAAGAAGAAGAAAAAAAAGTGAATGGAGATGCTTACAATAAGCAGATTATCTTCTCCCCCATCTCCTGGTGAATTTTGTAACGAGGGATGCTTTTGCCTCACCACAAACACAAAAATGAAAGAACAGACATTTGGACCTTTACTGTACACACGGGTCCGTGTGAAAGAGATCCTGCCAACTCACCTCACTTCAAATGGAGGATTATTTCAGATAGATCCATGTATTATCTTTTCTAAAATGTTACAACTGTAAATATTTCCAAAGACACCTGTGCCTGGCACCATGTGGGACACAGTGCTTTAAACTTCCTAACATCCCCGTGAACATCCCCGTGAGGTGCATTGATATTACTTTCCTTTGATGGAAAACTGAGGCTCTGTGTAATTAAGTCTGTGCTGCTAGAAGGTGACTAAACTGGGTTTATCTGTCTCAAAAGTCATGCTGTTTCTTAAAATGTGGTCTTCAGACCCTCTGGATAAAAAGCTCCTGATTTTTCTTAAAAATGTAGAATGTGGATTCCCGCTCTCTGTCTCTCCCACCCCCGCCCCTTGATCCCTTCCCACATATTCTTATATGATGGGCCTGGGTTGAGGCTCAGGAATCTTTTTTCATACGCTCCTGTCGACTGGAAAAAAGTGCACAATCTAAAAGATGACTGTTAATTAAAGAAAACCAGATATCTCAAGTTAAGGAATTTAGCACTTTTCTATATATGGGAAGATACTAGCATCTGGGCTTATTGAAATCCCTCTTTTGATATGCACCTCAGCTGTCTGGGGCCAGCATCTTGTGCTTCCTCATCCTGAGTCTCCTCGGGGTGCACTGCTGAGGGGGTGACGGGGGTGTGTGGCTACAGTGGCTGAGGGCTTGATGGCGGGCACCCCGTTTCCACTCTGAGTTCCCGCAGGGCTCACCATAGGGGCGGCTGTAATGGGATGGCTTGATGGCTGCAAAATTTTTTGTTTATTGATACAGTAGGCAATATTTTTTTCATTGATACTCCATATACGATTCTTCTGTACCTCAAGTTGGAGGACTACAGCTTGACAATGAACTCTCTCCCTTGATCTCTTGCCTTGAGAAACAAATGTATTTTGATCTCTCCTCCTCTCTGGCATCTTCTGTCCATTACACTCATACTGGCTCATGGTCGTGTATCTCTCCCTTTGCCTTACAGGCAGTGCAGGTGGGAGTGTTCCTTTCTTGAGCAGATATGAACGTTGCTCCAGAAAAAAAGCTATGGCAGTTCATTGCCCTAGTGGACAGTACCACCCGAAAATAGGTGGCATTGACCCAGCACCAAAAGCTCAACTATAAAAAAAATGAGAAAAAATGGAATTAATGCTTCCTAAGAATATTGCAAAGAAACTGCGTTTTAGTCTTCGTTTGCACTCCCATCGGCATCAAACCTCCCTGCGGTTGGCAGATCACAGGGGAGCGTGACTCTACAAAGGTGAGAATCTCTTCAGCTGCTCTGTTGATCTCAGAGGGATGGCTGGGCTTTTTTTTTTTTGCTTTTGTGCTCACCTCCTGGCTCTTGGTGGACTTAAAAGGCATTCATTTTGCAAGAAAAAGACTTTTAAATGTTAAGTGCATAGCATGATAATAGACACAGAGGCTTTGTCGTGGGCGAGAGAGACAACAGATAGAGGTGCCAACAGCAGCAACAGAGAAATGTGAGCTGATAGTGTAGCAAATTGTAATCACGATGCTGAGGAAGACACAGTAAGGTATCTTGGAGGTAGGAAGGGGAGGCTGAGATTGGTGCAAATGGTAGGCTTCTGCCGGTGGAAAGAAGATGGCAGAGTGGTCCAAGCAGGGGAAAAACCGGCAGAAGCAGAGGCGTGGGGTGGAAGGTGAGGTGTGTGGTGCAGAGAGAGGACAGTGAGGAAATGGACGTGGCCGCGAATAGTAATATTCGAGGTCAGATCCGTCAGCAGGCTTAGGGAAGCCTTCATCTAGATGGCTGTTGGGAGTAAGGCTCTTGACCTCTTAGCGTGGAAAAGCTACCTGTGAAGCCCTGGACATCTGGGGTCACAGCGGGAATCTATCCATGAAGTGATGGAAGAGGTGCCCCTCTCCTCCCAGGCATGAGTCCCGACAAATCCTAGGGGCTGGACGCGGGCATGCAGATCCAGTTTTTGGTTAAGGCCTTGCAGTTGACCGTGAATCATGATTGACTGGCTGGTGGTTCCCACTAAATGCTCACTCCTCCACGATGTCGCAGAGCCTGTCCTGATCTCAATATGCTTGGCTTTCCTAGTACCCCTTAACTTCTGGCGCTATTGAAATTTCTAGTGGAAGCCCTTTAGCTTAAAATCTTAAAAGGTCTTCTCTATAGTATAATCTGTATGATCTTCTTTGTATCTTAAGGATAACTGGATAGTTTTCTTTTCCCACAGGTGTTATCATTAACAAAGAATTTGGCCTGTACCTGTGATGAAATGAAGTCAATTTAGCTTTTTGAAACCTATTTCCAGCCTTCAGGGAAAAAAAAAAAATCCTATCCAGCTGGTAGCATACGATGCTTTCAACAGAAATCCAACATCATTATTAGTCAATGGGCAGCTATACTGCTTAGCCGAAGGTGACCTGCTGTGAAGCTTCTATAATCAGATTCATCCAGAACCCATTTAAGTCAAGCCTGCATTGCCTGCTCCCAAACCACTCGTTGTCTTTTTACAGAATTGGTGGATTCTCACCCCTCAATGGTCAGAAGACCTCATCAGCACCTCACTCATTACCTATAGTGTAATTTTTATACTCTTTGCTCAGGTTAGAACCTTTTGTCTTTCAGTCAGATAACCTGTTCAGTACACAAATTTGAAAGTAATGCCTTTCTCGGTGCTAGGGAAAGTGCCTATGAACACGGTGAGAGGCAGGGAGCAGGGTGCTTGGAAGGATGGGCAAGGAAGAAGGGGGTGGGCACAGGAGCACATGGCCATCCTGGGGTGCAGTAAAACAAGAATAGAGAGCTTCCCACAGACATAGGAAACAAACTTATTGTTACCAAAGGGGAAGAGTGGCGGGGGGGGAGAATAAATTGGGAGTTTGGGATTGACATATGTGCACTATTATATATAAAATAGATAACCAACAAGGACCTACTGTATAGCACAGGGAACTCTGCTCAACAATCTGTAATAACCTAAATGGGAAAATAATTCAAAAAAGAGTAGATATATGTATATGTATAACTTGAATCACTTTGCTGTACACCTGAAACTAACACAACACTGTAAACCAACTACAGTCCCGTATAAAATAAAAATTTAAAAAAAAAAGAAAGAATTAGTGAGCTTCCAAAACTGATATGCCTTCTGCAAGCCAATTCTGTTGATTCTTGAAATAGCGGTGGTACAGGTCAGTTAGAGCAGGGTGAGCAGACTAGGGTGTAGGTGATGGACTCGAGTCTGGTGACAATTTTCCTTGAGTTTCTTATATTTCCGCATGTCTTGCAAACACAGGCCCTGACTGCTTTTGTTTCAGACTGTCATTTCAAGGATGCTTCCTAGCAAACATCTTTGGAAGGGAGAAACAATGCTTTCCACCAGGGCAAAGGGCAGGCATATTCACTCTGCAGTATAAAAGATTCTGGTTCCATAAACTCCTATTCCAACCCAGTGAGTGTTCAGGTGTCATCTGACTTTCTTCACATCAGCCAGTGGGAAATGGGGCTCAGGGAACTGAAGCAGGAATGTGCCTGCTGCCATGAGTAAGTAAGAAAGTCCTTTGTCTCTGACCCAGAAGTCTCGTGTCTTCTGCCAGCATCCAGGGAGTGGCAGGCTTACCTGATTCCCTGCAAGTAGGGTCAAATCTCAGCCCATTCCCAGTTCTTGACATAGAGTGTTCCTTCACTATATGAGCAGGAGAAGCCCTTTGATGTGATAATTTTGTCATTTGCACCATAGAGAGGAGGTCTTCTGGCAGGCATCTCAAGTGACAAAGGCGAAACTCTAACATTTACAAGGGTTCTCTGTGGTCAATACTTACATGAAACTGAAAATGTGGGACCAGTCCTATCCTTGATATATAGGTCTCAGGATGCTAATTCTATAACAAGAAGCTCAGTTTTAACTCTAAGGCAGAATCTAGTTTTAGGCTCTTCTAGCAAGACAGTCTGAACCTCCTCCTACTTTGCCACTATAGGGGAGGAAAAATAATTTTCCCTCTACCCCTGTATGTTCTTGGTTGAGACCCTCCTATCATAAAAAATGGATTAACAGGAGAAAAACAAAAGTTTAATAACAATGGATACTTCCTGTATATGTGGGAGAGGCCCAGGAAAACTGAGTAACTCTCACCAATGGCCCAAGCCATCACCTTAAATACCATCTCCAGCTAAAGACAAAGAAGGGTGTTAGTGGGTGGGGGGTGAGGGAGGAGGCCTGTTCCTGGGAGATGACCCAGGAAAGCACAGTAAGCAAGGGTATGGTCATTATGCAAATTTAAGTCAGTGCCTTCTCCATTGATAAGAGTTTCTAGAGCTCTAGTCATCTGCTTCTTCCTGGTACAGAGAAAAAAGGCACAGTTACAAATGGATATTTAACCCCTGATAAGTGTAAATTTCTCTTTCAAAAGGGTAACTTCGGTTCAGTTTTCAGAGCTTCTTCTGTGTCTGCTATTTCTCAAAAATAACCAGCTCAAGATCATCCTTATGCCAAAGAGGCATATTTTGGGGTAGTAGATGCTGCTTTCCTTCACACCTGCACTATTACAAGATAAATACCAGTTTCCCTACTTTCCTTAAAACTAGGAGACATTCCGGCCATTAAGATATAACTGCAATTCTGCTGGGGACTTTAGAGAAACATTTGTTTTTTATTCTTATAAACAGAAGCAAACGTGCCTAGTGCGCACTCCCTTCCTGCCCTGAACATAGATAGGATGCTGGGAGCTGCTGGGGAAGTCATCTCTTGACTCTGAGGAAAATCCAAGAGAATGTAAGAAATCCTTAACTGACATCTCAGTGACTGGCCACCAACAAAACTCTTTGTAAAAACAAGAAATTCCCATCTATTTAGGCCACCGTAAGTTGGTTTCATGTTACTTGCAGACGGGGGATTTCTAAACACTCTTCTAGTTCTTTTCACTTGCCAAAGAGCTACCGGGCTTTGCTCTATGAAGTTTATGTTTTGATTGGAAATCCAAAAGCTAATTTAGCAGGCACCATACTGCAACTAAATTTCTTTTGTTACATTCGTTCATGAAAGCCAGGAAAAGACCAATGAGACACAGATACATATATGTATATATGTGTATATATATACACATATATTCATATGCATATTTAGTGGCAGTGATATATATATCACTGCCACCAAAATATGCCACACAATGGATATCAGTTCTTAAAATTTAAACATGGAAAGGGTTGGCAGGAGATTTAAGGTGAAAAGCAACCTTGACAAAGAACCTGCAAATGTTTACTATTCAATAAGAATTCCAAGGAAAGAGAAAAAAAACTCACAAGAGGAGGAAAAGGGATGTAAAGAGAGCAAATCTCAGTAGCTTTAAGGAGTGTTGTAGGTCAAAGAATGGCAAATACCTAGAACCTGTGAATATTAATTTCTATTGTAAAAGATATGATTAGGTTAAAGATCTTGAGGAATGTCCTCAAAAAAAAAAAGAGGCAGGAACTCCGTCACAGACACAGAGGAAAATACTCTGAAGACAGAAGCAGACTGAAGTGATGTGGCCACAAGCCAAGGAGCACCAGGGAAAGCTGGGCGGCCACCAGGAGCTGGAAGTGGCAAAAAAAAGACTCCCGTCTTGAACCTCTGAGGAATTACAGCCTCCAGACTTCTGGCCTCCAGGACTGGGAGAGAATGTCTGCTGTTTCAAGCTACCAAGTTTGTGGTCGTTTGTTATGGCACCTCTGGGAAACTAATACAAGGAGTTGACGGAAGAAGCAATGCATGATAAACGAATTTCCTGACAATGGATAAAACAAACAAACAAACAAAAAAAACCCCACAAAATTCCATTCATTTTAGCAAATGTTTATTGAGTAAGGCCTATGTGCTTCCCCAGGTCAGAAGTCTTAAGACGAATAAGACATAATTCCTGCCTTTAGAAGATCACAGTATTGTAATAAGGAAGAGCAAATCTGACTCCCTATTAGATCTGTTCTGTCAGCTGTGCTTACGTCATGCTGGCTCTGCACCTTTTGTAAAAGAGTGTTGCCTATAGCCTGAAATATACAGGATAGGGAGGAGCTTCAAGATGGCGGAAGAGTAAGACACGGAGATCACCTTCCTCCCCACAAATACATCAGAAATACATCTACGTGTGGAACAACTCCTACAGAACACCTACCGAACGCTGGCAGAGGACCTCAGACCTCCCAAAAGGCAAGAAACTCCCCACGTACCTGGGTAGGGCAAAAGGAAAAAGAAAAAACAGAGACAAAAGAATAGGGACGGCACCTGCACCAGTGGGAGAGAGCCGTGAAGGAGGAAAGGTTTCCACACACTAGGAAGCCCCTTCGCGGGCGGAGACTGCGGGTGGCAGAGGGGGGAAGCTTCAGAGCCACGGAGGAGAGCGCAGCCACAGGGGTGTGGAGGGCAAAGCGGAGAGATTCCCGCACAGACAATCGGTGCTCACCAGCACTCACCAGCCCGAGAGGCTTGTCTGCTCACCTGCCGGGGCGGGCGGGGGCTGGGAGCTGAGGCTCGGTGGAGGTCGGATCGCAGGGAGAGGACTGGGGCTGGCTGCGTGAACACAGCCTGAAGGGGGCTAGTGTGCCACAGCTAGCCAGGAGGGAGTCCGGGAAAAAGTCGGGAGCTGCCGAAGAGACAAGAGACTTTTTCCTGCCTCTTTGTTTCCTGGTGCGCGAGGAGAGGGGATTCAGAGCGCCGCCTAAACGAGCTCCAGAGACCGGCACGAGCCGCGGCTATCAGCGCGGACCCCAGAGACGGGCATGAGATGCTAAGGCTGCTGCTGCCACCACCAAGAAGCCTGTGTGCGAGCACAGGTCACTCTCCACACCGCCCCTCCCGGGAGCGTGTGCAGCCCGCCACGGCCAGCTTCCCGTGATCCGGGGACAATTTCCCCGGGAGAACGCACGGCGCGCCTCGGGCTGCTGCAACGTCACGACGCCTCTGACGCCGCAGGCTCGCCCCGCCTCCTCCGTACCGCTCCCTCCCCCCGCCTGAGTGAGCCAGAGCCCCCGAAGCAGCTGCTCCTTTAACCCCGTCCTGTCTGAGCGAAGAACAGACGCCCTCAGGCGACCTACACACAGAGGCGGGTCCAAATCCAAAGCTGAACCCCGGGAGCTGTGTGAACAAAGAAGAGAAAGGGAAATCTCTCCCAGCAGCCTCAGAAGCCGCGGATTAAAGCTCCATAAACAACTTGATGTACCTGCATCTGTGAAATACCTGAATAGACAATGAACCATCCCAAATTGAGGAGGTGGACTTTGGGAACAACGATATATACATATTTTTTCCCTTTTTCTCTTTCTGTAAGTGTATATGCGTATGCTTCTGTGTGTGATTTTGTCTGTATAGCTTTGCTTTTACCATTTGTCCTAGTGTTCTGTCTGTCCTTTTTTTTCTTTTTCTTTTTTAGTATAGTTTTCAGCGGTTGTTATCATTGGTGGATTTGTTTTTTGGTTTGGTTCTCTTCTTTCTTTCTTTTTCTTTTTAATTACTTAAAAAATCTTTTTTAATAATTATTTTTGTTTTTTATTTCAATAACTTTTACTTTATTTTATTTTATCTTTTTCTTTCTTTCTATTATTACTCCCTTTTATTCTGAGCCATGTGGATGACAGGCTCTTGGTGCTCCAGCCAGGCATCAGGGCTGTGCCTCTGAGGTGGGAGAGCCAACTTCAGGACACTGGTTCACCAGAGACCTCCCAGCTCCACGTAATATCAAACAGCGAAAATCTCCCAGAGATCTCCATCTCAACGCCAAGACCCAGCTCCACTCAACGACCAGCAAGCTACAGCGCTGGACACCCTATGCCAAACAACTAGCAAGACAGGAACACAACCCCACCCATTAGCAGAGAGGCTGCCTAAAATCATAATAAGGTCACAGACACCCCAAAACACACCACCAGACATGGACATGCCCACCAGAAAGACAAGATCCAGCCTCATCCACCAGAACACAGACACTAGTCCCCTCCACCAGGAAGCCTACACAACCCACTGAACCAACCCTAGCCACTGGGGACAGACACCAAAAACAAAGGAAACAACGAACGTGCAGCCTGTGAAAAGGAGACCCCAAACACAGTAAGATAAGCAAAATGAGAAGACAGAGAAACACACAGCAGATGAAGGAGCAAGGCAAAAACCCACCAGACCTAACAAATGAAGAGGAAATAGGCAGTCTACCTGAAAAATAATTCAGAATAATGATAGTAAAGATGATCCAAAATCTTGGAAATAGAATGGAGAAAATACAAGAAACGTTTAACAAGACCTAGAAGAATTAAAAAGCAAACAAACAGAGATGAACAACCAAATACATGAAATTAAAAATTCTCTAGAAGGGATCAATAGCAGAATAACTGAGGCAGAAGAACGGATAAGTGACCTGGAAGATAAAATAGTGGAAATGACTACTGCAGAGCAGAATAAAGAAAAAAGAATGAAAAGAATTGAGGACAGTCTCAGAGACCTCTGGGACAATATTAAATGCACCAACATTCGAATTATAGGGGTCCCAGAAGAAGAAGAGAAAAAGAAAGGGGCTGAGAAAATATTTGAAGAGCTTATAGTTGAACACTTCCCTAATATGGGAAAGGAAATAGTTAATCAAGTCCAGGAAGCACAGACAGTCCCATACAGGATAAATCCAAAGAGAAACACACCAAGACACATATTAATCAAACTATCAAAAATTAAATACAGGGCTTCCCTGGTGGCGCAGTGGTTGAGAGTCTGCCTGCCAATGCAGGGGATACGGGTTCGAGCCCTGGTCTGGGAGGATCCCACATGCCACAGAGCAACTAGGCCCGTGAGCCACAATTACTGAGCTTGCGCGTCTGGAGCCTGTGCCCCGCAACAAGAGAGGCCGCGATAGTGAGAGGCCCGCGCACCGCGATGAAGAGTGGCCCCCACTTGCCACAGCTAGAGAAAGCCCTCGCACAGAAACGAAGACCCAACACAGACATAAATAAATAAATGTAATACTTGCTACTCTAACTAGCTCCTCTGACATCTCTCTGTATTCACTATAAAAAAAAATTTAAATACAAAGAAAAAATATTAAAAGCAGCAAGGGAAAAACAACAAATAACATACAAGAGAATCCCCATAAGGTTAACAGCTGATCTTTCAGCAGAAACTCTGCAAGCCAGAAGGCAGGGGCAGGACATATTTAAAGTGATGACAGGGAAAAACCTACAACCAAGAGTACTCTATCCAGCAGGGATCTCATTCAGATTTGACGGAGGAATTAAAACCTTTACATACAAGCAAAAGCTAAGAAAATTCAGCACCACCAAACCAGCTTTACAACAAATGCTAAAGGAACTTCTCTAGGCAGGAAACACAAGAGAAGGAAAAAACCCACAAAAACAAACCCAAAACAATTAAGAAAATGGTAATAGGAACATACATATTGATAATTAACTTCAATGTAAATGGATTAAATGCTCCAACCAAAAGACATAGACCGGCTGAATGGATACAAAAACAAGACCCGTATATATGCTGTCTACAAGAGACCCACTTCAGACCTAGGGACACATACAGACTGAAAGTGAGGGGATGGAAAAAGATATTCCATGCAAATGGAAATCAAAAGAAAGCTGGAGTAGCAATTCTCATATCAGACAAAATAGACTTTAAAACAAAGACTACTGCAAGAGACAAAGAGGACACTACATAATGATAAAGGGATCAATCCAAGAAGATATAACAAGTGTAAATATTTATGTACCCAACATAGGAGCACCTCAATACATAAGGCAAATACTAACAGCCATAAAAGGGGAAATCGGCAGTAACACAATCATAGTAGGGGCCTTTAACATCCCACTTTCACCAATGGACAGATGATCCAAAATAAAAATAAATAAGGAAACACAAGCTTTAAATGATAGATTAACCAAGATGGACTTAATTGATATTTAGAGGACATTCCACCCAAAAACAGCAGAATACACTTTCTTCTCAAGTGCTCATGGAAGATTCTCCAGGATAGATCATATCTTGGGTCACAAATCAAGCCTTGGTAAATTTAAGAAAATTGAAATCATATCAAGTATCTTTTCCGACCACAATGCTATGAGACTAGATAGCAATTACAGGAAAAAAATCTGTAAAAAATTCAAACACATGGAGGCTAAACAATATACTACTTAATAACCTAGAGATCACTGAAGAAATCAAAGAGGAAATCAAAAAATACCTAGAAAAAAATGACAATGAAAACATGACGACCCAAAACCTATGGGATGCAGCAAAAGCAGTTCTAAGAGGGAAGTTTATAGCAATACAATCCTACCTCAAGAAACAAGGAACATCTCAAATAAACAACCTAACCTTACACTTAAAGCAACTAGAGAAAGAAGAACAAAAAAACCCCAAAGTTAGCAGAAGGAAAGAAATAATAAAGATCAGATCATAAATAAATGAAAAAGAAATGAAGGAAATGATAGCAAAGATCAATAAAACTAAAAGCTGGCTCTTTGAGAAGATAAACAAAATTGATAAGCCATTACCCAGACTCATCAAGAAAAAAGGAAGAAGACTCAAATCAACAGAATTACAAATGAAAAAGGAGAAGTAAAAACTGACACTGCAGAAATACAAAGGATCATGAGAGCTTACTACAAGCAACAACATGCCAATAAAATGGACAACCTGGAAAAAATGGACAAATTCTTAGAAATGCACAACCTTCCGAGACTGAACCAGGAAGAAATAGAAAATACGAACAGACCAATCACAAGCACTGAAATTGAAACTGTGATTAAAAACCTTCCAACAAACAAAAGCCCAGGACCAGATGGCCCCACAGGCGAGTTCTATCAAACATTTAGAGAAGAGCTAACACCTATCCTTCTCAAACTCTTCCAAAATATAGCAGAGGGAGGAACACTCCCAAACTCATTCTACAAGGCCACCATCACCCTGATACCAAAACCAGACAAAGATGTCACAAAGAAAGAAAACTACAGGCCAATATCACTGATGAACATAGATGCAAAAATCCTCAACAAAATACTAGCAAACAGAATCCAACAGCACATTAAAAGGATCATACACCATGATCAAGTGGGGTTTATCCCAGGAATGCAAGGATTCTTCAATATACGCAAATCAATCAATGTGATACACCATATTAACAAATTGAAGGAGAAAAACCATATGATCATCTTAATAGATGCAAAGAAAGCTTTCAACAAAATTCAACAGTCATTTATGATAAAAGCCCTGCAGAAAGTAGGCATAGAGGGAACTTACCTCAACATAATAAAGGCCATGTATGACAAACCCACAGCCAACATTGTCCTCAAAGGTGAAAAACTGAAATCACTTCCACTAAGACCAGGAATGAGACAAGGTTGCCCACTCTCACCACTATTATTCAACATAGTTTTGGAAGTTTTAGCCATGACACTCAGAGAAGAAAAAGAAATAAATGGAATCCAAATGAGAAAAGAGGAAGTAAAGCTGTCACTGTTTGCAGATGACATGATACTATACATAGAGAGTCCTAAAGATGCTACCAGAAAACTGCTAGAGCTAATCAATGAATTTAGTAAAGTAGCAGGATACAAAAATTAATGCACAGAAATCTCTTGCATTCCTATACACGAATGATGAAAAATCTGAAAGTGAAATTAAGAAAACACTCCCATTTACCATTGCAACAAAAAGAATAAAATACCTAGGAATAAACCTACCTAAGGAGACAAAAGACCTGTATGCAGAAAATTATAAGACATTGATGAAAGAAATTAAAGATGATACAAATACATGGAGGGATATACCATGTTCTTAGATTGGAAGAATCAACATTGTGAAAATGACTATACCACCCAAAGCAATCTATAGATTCAGCACAATCCCTATCAAACTACCACTGGCATTTCTCACAAAAAATTCACAATTTGTATGGAAACACAAAAGACTCCGAATAGTCAACGCAATCTTGAGAAAGAAAAACGGAGCTGGAGGAATCAGGCTCCTGGACTTCAGACTATACTACAAAGCTACAGTAATCAAAACAGTATGGTACTGGCACAAAAACAGAAAAATAGATCAATGGAACAGGATAGAAAGCCCAGGGATAAACCCACGTACATATGGTCACCTTACCTTTGATAAACAAGGCAAGAATATACAGTGGAGAAAAGACAGCCTCTTCAATAAGTGGTGCTGGGAAAACTGGACAGCTATATGTGAAAGAATGAAATTACAACACTCCCTAACACCATACACAAAAATAAACTCAAAATGGATTAAAGACCTAAATGTAAGGGCAGACACTATCAAACTCTTAGAGGAAAACATAGGCAGAACACTCTATGACATAAATCACAGCAAGATCTTTTTTGACCCACCTCCTAGAGAAATGGAAATAAAAACAAAAATAAACAAATGGGACCTAATGAAACTTAAAAGCTTTTGCACAGCAAAGGAAACCATAAACAAGACCAAAAGACAACCCTCAGAATGGGAGAAAATATTTGCAAATGAAGCAACTGACAAAGGATTAATCTCCAAAATTTACAAGCAGCTCATGAAGCTCAATATCAAAAAAACAAACAACCCAATCCGAAAATGGGCAGATGACCTATATAGACATTTCTCCAAAGAAGATATACAGACTGCCAACAAACACATGAAAGAATGCTCAACATCGTTAATCATTAGAGAAATGCAAATCAAAACTACAATGAGATATCATCTCACACCGGTCAGAATGGCCATCATCAAAAAATCTAGAAAGAATAAATGCTGGAGAGGGTGTGGAGAAAAGGGAACCCTCTTGCACTGTTGGTGGGAATGTAAATTGATACAGCCACTATGGAGAACAGTATGGCTGTTCCTTAAAAAACTAAAAATAGAACTACCATACGACCCAGCAATCCCACTACTGGGCATATACCCTGAGAAAACCATAATTCAAAGAGAGTCATGTACCACAATGTTCATTGCAGCTCTATTTTAATAGCCAGGACATGGAAGCAACCTAAGTGTCTGTCGACAGATGAATGGATAAAGATGTGGCACATATATACAATGGAATATTACTCAGCCTTTAAAAGAAACAAAATTGAGTTATTTGTAGTGAGGTGGATGGACCTAGAGTCTGTCATACAGAGTGAAGTAAGTCAGAGATAGAAAAAACAAATACCATATGCTAACACATATATATGGAATCTAAAAAACAAAAAAAAAGGCCATGAAGAACCTAGGGACAAGTTGGGAATAAAGATGCAGACCTACTAGAGAATGGACTTGAGGACACAGGGAGGGGGAAGGGTAAGCTGGGACAAAGTGAGAAAGTGGTATTGTATATATGGACATATATACACTACCAAATGTAAAATAGATAGCTAGTGGCGAGGAGTTGCATAGCACAGGGAGATCAGCTTGGTGCTTTGTGACCAGCTAGAAGGGTGGGATAGGGAGGGTGGGAGGGAGGGAGATGCAAGAGGGAAGAGATACGGGGATATATGTATATGTATAACTGACTCACTTTGTTATAAAGCAGAAACTACCACACCATTGTAAAGCAATTATACTCCAATGAAAACGTTTTAAAAAAAAAAAGAAAATGCCAGCTGGATAACGTTAGGGAAAACATTGTATTCCTTTGGAGCTAATGGATGTTAACAAACAAATATATATATATATATACAGGATAGCCTATTCTCAGGGCTCTGTCCTTTAACAGTCCATTCATATAGAGATAAAAAGTTGCAGAACAGAGAATAACATTTGTTTTATTGGAGGTTTACAGGAACATCGTGAACGACCTGACCTACTTGGACAGCAACAAGAACAAAGGATTCTGACGCCAAGAACTTTGCAACAACTAACCACACTCCTCCCTCACCTTGCCTTTAAAAGTGCTTTGCTGAAAACCCTTCAAGGAGTTTGGGGGTTTTTTGAGCATGAGCCACCCATCTCCTTCATGGCCCTGCAATAAATATTTCTCTGCTCCAAACTCCGACATTTCTGTTTGTTTGGCCTCATTGTGCGTGGGGCACATGAACTTGCGTTCGGCAACATGGTGAGTGATGACAGAACATTTACAGAGGTAATTGTAAAATGAGGCAGATGTGACGAAGCCTTTATTAGTAGTAAAATGAAGTCTTCTAAGGACATGAGGCAATTTCTGTCCACAGCAGATCCAGGAAGTCTTACTGACCGTATTGGAAGATGGCAGGGTTTGAACGGGACTATGAGGAGGGGACACTGGAGAGGAAGGGCGCTGATGCAAAAGACATTTCTGGAGAAAACCAAGACTGGAGCATGTAGCAAAGAGCTACAATCCTCTGGCCAGAGCGTAGACTCGCAGGGAGTTCTGAACGCTGTATGAGGAATTTAGACTTGGTTCTGTGAGCCACGAGGAGTCATGGCCAGTGTCTGAGCAGGAGTACAGAGTGACCCTTCAGCTCTCTGTTTACTGTGACAACCCGGGGGCCATGAGTGGGAGAGTTTGGGTAGAGGGGACCGAGAAACAGTAGGTAGGAAAGTGGGGAACAGGGAGATTAGTTAAGGGATTATTGCAACGATCTAGAGAAAGGTGGAAATGCTTGAACATAGCAGTGGCCGTGGGAATGAAAAGAAGAGGATAAATTCAAGGGATGTGACAAAAGTAGAATTCATGGAATAAGAATTCTGAATGAATATGAAACAAAAGAAAGGAAAGGGTGAAACATTTTCAAACCTGAGTAGCTGGGGGTTCTGTTATCTATCACCACATAACAAACCATCCCAAACCTTCGTGGTTTAAAACAATAACCAACTAACTCAGTTACTATTGTGGATATCCACTGCTGCATCACCAACCATCCCAAACTTGATGTCACAAACCAGCAGTCACTCTGTTATACTACTGGATTCTGTGGGTCAGGAATTTAGAGAGAGCGCAGTGGGAACGGCTGAACTCCATTCCACAATATCCGGTGTCCCAGCTGGGAGGTGTCTGCTGTCTGGGAATGACTAGACACAGAGCCATTGGTAAGGCGATTGACCCACGTATCTGCCCCCTGGGCTGGGATGACTCAAAGGCTGGATCAGCCGGGACGGTGGCCCGCAGCACCCACATGTGGGCTCTCCATGCGGCTGAGGGTCCTCTCAGCATGAAGGCTGGGCTGTGGGAGGAAGAAGCTGAACACGAGCATCTGGAGAGGGAGAGACCGATAGACCGAGGCAGAAGCTGAAAGGTGCTTTACAGCCCAGCCTCAGAAGCCACCTGGATCACTTCTTCTGTGCTCTGGGGGTTACAGCAGTCAAAGGCCTGCCCAGGTTCAAGGAGAGAGGACACAGACCCCGCCGCAACGTAGGAGGAGACCCGGTACAGAAGCGCAACTGGAATGGGACTTTGTTGCAGTCATCTTTGGAAGACAGGATCTTCCCATTCAAGAATCCTGTGGGTCAAGAATTCAGACAGGGTAGAGAAGGGAAGGCCCGGTCCTGCCCACAACGTCTGGAGCTTCAGCCAAGAAGAGCTGAATGAATAACTGGGACTGACCTGATGGCTGGGAGCTGGAATCATGTCGAAGCGTCTCACTCTCAAGTCTTGCACCTACGCTAGGCTGACTCGTGAATGTCTGGAGCTCACTGGGCCCCTTCTCTCCCTCTCCGTCTCTCTCTCCATGGCTGCCTCTGTGAAGTCAGGCTTCCTACATAGTGCTCAGGGCTCCAGCAGCAAGTGTCCCAGTACAACAAGGAAGAGGTCCCAGGCTTTTTATGATCTACCTCAAAAGTAGCATAGCATCACCTTCACGGTACTCTCTTGGTCAAAGCAGGCATAAGCCCAGATACAAGGGGTAGGAATATAAACCCCACCCTTCAATGAGAGGAGTGTCAAAGAATTCGAGGTTATGTTTTTAAACGGCCACACTGTGAAAATGGTGACATTAGTAACCAATGTCAAGGATACCCAGGCTTGAGGGTTTCGATGATGAGACTTGTTTTGTAAATATCACATTTGTGGTATCTAGCAGAATCTTGGCAACATGAATCTGAGATTTAAGAAAGAGTCATTCCCAGAGAAATAATAAACTCATGAGTTAATTAAAACAATGAGAAAATTAACTGGGAGTAAATTAAAATTTAGTGAGAAGGGGCCTAAGACCACGGAACCACGTACTGTGGATTCTGTTGGTTAGTTACCCGGTGTTCATTCCCCCACCCCTTCCTTTCTGACAGAACCCCCGCTCCGTTCATGGGCCCTGACCCACATCCAGGGCTGGAGCCGGTTTGTCTAAGCCTGTCACGGAGTCCTCTTCCCACAGGCACTGAATGGGTGTGTGACATCATCGTTCTTGTCAGGAGACAACATGTGAAGTCTGTCAGGGCTTCTAGGAAAGATTTCCTCACTCCTTGTAAATAGGCAGGAAGACATCATGCCTTTTTTTCCCTTTGCATGTGGGACAGGCTGGGACCTGGGACACTTTGCTGGGACCTGGGACCCTTTGCCTCAAGCAACAAAATACAAAGAAACTATAAAGGACTAAAAATATCTGCGTGCATGCACATGTGCAGCAAATTCTGGACCAAAAAGATACAAAGAGACCAAAAAACCCAACTGCCACTTTTGAAGAGCCTGGAGCAAAAACAGGGTGCCGGGAGCAAAAGGAGGGTACTGCACGTGCCCCCTGCACACACACAGCACCTAAGGGGTGGGCAGACCACCTAAGCTACCGCTCTGGCCTGACCCCTGGACACACCCCTCATCCCATATAAGAAAGAAGGTTACCCGCCCTCGGGGAGCGAGCAAGCAAGGGAACCTGTTGTTTGTTCTCGCCTCCCTTGCTGCAGCAGGGACCCCCATAAAGCCTTGCCTGAACTTCTTGTCTGGCCTCTAGACAATTTCTATTGATTGGGGAAGGCCAAGAACCCTGGTCGGTAACACACGTAATCACCTCTGAGGATCTGAGGATGGGCAGAAAAAATGAATGGCAAAGAAGACCCTGGACCATTCTGCAGTAACTCTGGGCCATTTGGTTTGTAAAATAACAAATAGCTTGCTGTTTTAGTCATACTGAGTTGAGGGTTTCTGATATTTTGAGCTAAAATCATCCAACCTAAATACAGTCCCAGCTGATACCCCAAAACTCCAAATTTCCCAACACACACCTAAACTTTGGTTCTGGACTCGAGGAGTTAAAATAATACAGTTAAAAAGCCTTTTAAAGACATTTCGCATTATTTATTTAGTATTATTTAATTAGATATAACAATATCCGGCATTTGTGTAGTACTTGACACATATGTCATTTGCTCCTTACATCTTTTGGAAATAAGCAACGTGGGCATTATTTCTTCCGTTTTCAAGTGAGGTAAGTGAACATTCTGCCTTAAATCCTCTTGTGAATTTAGAAATGATTCAAGTAATAAATCTTATTCCACTTGTCACGTTCCACTTTGCTTCTCAGATAGTACCTGTTCTCTGTAGATTTGCATATCTTAAATTTATAGCACTCACTAAGATAATTTTGAAGGCAGAAAATAATGATCACCTTCAAACACGAGCCAATATAAAACACTCTGGCAAGGTTTCACCCATAGACCGGCAAAGAATTGCGAGGTTTGTTTATGTTAAATGCTCCGTCGGCTTGAAAAATGGTGATAGACTTTCTTGGTGCTTAGTCACCCTTATGCTTTATGGAAAGAGGTCAAGGAAAGAGGAGGAAGTTCAAGACATTATTCTTTGAATCTAGCATAGTACCAGGAGCACAAGTGAGCCCGATCTTATGATTTCACTGACAATAAATTTAAGTGCGGGGCCATTTCACATGAAATGAGCATTTAGGAACGTGTTCTCCATTTTAAATCATCAGTTTATGATGGCTCTTTCCTTTCCTGTTACAGAGAGTCCTTGTAAAGGTAAACATTAGTTTTAATGGCTAGATCTTCCTTGACCATTTTTCTTAGTCAAACTCCATCAAATTTGACAAGCAAACTTTTATAAAAACGTATTGTTTTAACATGTCTGCTAAATCACCTTGTTGCTAGGCATTAACTTAAAAGATTACTTTCACTGTTACATCAACAGTCAAAAACAGATGGGATTCCTGCAAGATGGTGCAGAGAGAGAAGCTCTTGGGACATAAACTGATTTTGTTGTCTTAATGAGACCTATTTGGGAATAATTCTTTTTTCAAGTCCTTGCCACAAAGGAGAATCATTTTTTTCTATTTACAGAAAATGTGAAAATTCTCAAACCAAAACAATATTCTCTAGTGGAAAAGTGTTACACTCATCTAAAAAAAAAAAATTAATTATTCAAAGTGCATGTTCATACTACCAGAAATCTACATGGATCTTGAAAGGAAATTTGCTCTCCTTAAGCAATATTTTTGCAAGCATTTGCAAATATCTTTTATGTAAAAAAGGAATAAGAGGGTTGAGGAGGTGGAAAAAAGAATGCAAATGAGAAAAACGCTGAAAAGGACAGGAACACAAAAAAGTAACAAGTTTCCTCCCAACACTTAGCTGCTGTGGAGGCTTCCCTATCTCCAGGCGCTTCATAACTCATTATCCAGGCGAAGCAGAGTTTGAGACTATAGTTTTTGAGTCTACAAATCGTTTATTCATTCATCCCAGGTGTGGGCGTAGATCCTGGGTGAAATACCGTGAGCAAATACGGGCACTGCCCCAAACTCGTTGAGCCTTCAGTCAAGAAACCAAACACTCTTTGTTATACAACCCCGATTGGCAAGATACTACTGTGTGACTCTTTGCTATAAATTCTGTGACGCTTTGGTTTGGTTTTGGTTTTGGTTTTGGTTTTTCCTCATTGGGCCAGGATATCTGCCATCCGGATGGTTTTAATGGGTGTCCATCCATTTCATTTTCCTTGCCTATTTTCTACCCATCATCAAGGCTCCTAAATACATTCTTGGTATTTTTCTCTTCGGGATATTGATTTTCTACCTAGATATTGTTCTAAGAGAGTTATTCCCAACTTCCAGCCAGTAAACATTAGCGTAAAGATCATTTCCAAATAAAGCCACTGAAAAACACCAGGGGGTATTTCAAGTTGGGATCCCATGCCTCCCTAGTTTACAGCTTTATCCCACCCTTCATTTTATCTTAAATGTTGAGAAGGAAAGACCAGTTATGGGTACCATCTGCTTAAATCCCTCTACCCTGTCCAGATCATTAATGAAGACAATAAAAAAATAGTCCCCATGAGAACATAAGCCATTATTAAGAGGAAATCAGAATATACAGAAATCACTATACAGACACACTTTTGACTTTCTGTGGGTAAAATATTTTTGATGTAATAAATGTCATATTTTCACTTTAAAATGGATATTCCATGCATACTTGACAAGAAAGGCACTAGACTATGGTCGCTAATAGATGCTGCTTTCAAGGACCATGGCTTTTAGTGTAGTGAAAGTATGTGTAAAACTCTAACAGTAAGATGTGAGTTGACGTCTGCATGACGAGATATAGTTACACATACTCATTTTTTAAAAATGTTTTAAACTGAATTATAGTTGATTTATAATATTGTGTTACTTTCAGGTATGCAGCACAGTGATTCAGGTTCATATATATGTGAACCTGATTCTTTTCCATTATAGGTTATTACAAAATCTTGAGTGTAGTTCCCTGTGCTGTACAGTAGGTCCTTGTTGTTTATTTTATATATAGTAGCGTGTGTATCTGTTAACCGCAAACTCCTAATTTATCCCTCCGCCCACCCCCCTCTCCCCTTTGGCAACCAAAGCGAACTTATTCACAGACGTAGAACACACGCATTCACTTATGTGGCTCTTGTGCCAGGCACTGGCTATACAAAGGTGGATCAGACACCGTCCCTCTGAGGTCTCGGCTTGCTGAAGTTTATGGGAGTTCCTGTACACAAAGCTTACAAATGGCGCCTGGCTGTGCTACCCCGAATTTCATTTTCTTTGCTTACTCTAAATGGCTCTCGTGTCATTATTTCATCAAAGCATGAAGCATTTCCAGCGTGACGTCCTACCAGACTTCCCGTGTGGTGTGTCAGCCTGTGGGCTTCATGGGACGGCAACTCTACTTCTCACAACTCATTCAAAGGCGATTGGTGGGGGGACGGGAGGGCAGACCTATCACAGACTAGGAAAGACTCCAATTTTAATTTACTGTTACGAAAGGTTGACTTTAGTGTTGATAGGAAACATCAACTGTCATAGGATACTACACGCCCCCAGGATTTGCTCCATTTGAACAACTAGAGTTGCTTAACAAATACCCGAACTCTGGCACATGCCATGTCAAAAAGCCAGCTTTTCTGTTCACTCGCTAACCAGATGAGGGGTGACAACCCTGATAGCCCAACTGGCACTTCACATAAAACTGATGCTTTGTTAACGGGAGAGCTAATTACTATGCCACTTCCTTGGCTTAAATGTCTTGAATTTTTCTACTTGCTTACGCCTGGGGCACAAAGAATAACAAAACCAAAGACAAGCCTTCCTAGGAGTTACATTAATGAAATAACCCAGCCGTGTTTTCGTGGGATTGTTTGTCATCAAATATATATATGAAGAACCCAGTGCCCCACCTGACTAGACGCGACCATTTACTTCGGTGCTTTCCCATTGTGGCGACATGATCATAAACGTATTAACAAGTCCCACAGTGTGATCAACAACAGATGTAGAATTAAAAGCGTTGACAAGTTTCATCAGGTATCTGGACCTTACGCCTTTTCCACCACATCTAAATCCCATTGCTCCAAAAAACTGCCCAAGCAACTGTTCTCTCTGAAAAGCTGTTTGCTGTGAAAACATTCCCTTTTGTTTTATGCTTTGACTGGAGAAACAGACGCAGATTCCCTTGAACCGGCGTTTTTGAAAGAAAGAAATTTTTTTTTGAAAGAAAGAAACACGTTCAAAAACAAATTTATGAAATGAAATCAGTGATTTGATTAATATCTATTAAAACAGAATAAAATCGTCTTTTAAATAATTTAAAGGGGGGAGGGGTTAGTAATCATCTGATGCTTTTTGTCTTCCAGCCTCCTCCCCTTTTGGGAATTTCCCAATGCCCTTCTCGGGGTTATATGTATCCTCTGGCCTCAGGACCTCAGATGAAAGGGTGGGCACGTCACCCAGGCTGGCTGGTCGAAATCCTTACCTCTCCAGGCCTAGCGATTCATGCCATCAGTGAGCTGTAATTCCACCAGCAGAGCGAGCAGAATTTTCCTCTGTGCTTTCGGAAAAGCCCTTGGGAAATACATGCCTTCTGGGTTCATGAGCCGTGAGAACAATGTAAGTCTAGTGGTATATTTGCTACCACTTGGGAAGAGCACCCCTGACAACAAATCTAACATAGAAAAAAGCAGAGCTGAGGATGGAAAAAGAAAAAGAGAGTGCAAGAGGAAGGGTGGTGAGAATAACAATGAGACCATGTTTGAGGCTCCTAGTTCCAGCCAGACCTGAACACATGTCCACCCCTGAAGTTTCCAGTTATGTTAGCCATCAACTCCTGTTTTTTTTGTTTGTTTGTTTGTTTTTTTGCTTAATCTAATTTAGATGGTCTGGTACCGCAGGCTGCAAATTTTTTTCTAAAGAGCCAGATAGTGAATAGGCTTCACTTAAGCTTTGCATGTCGCACGCTCTCAGTTGCAACTACTCTCGCTGTAACGTGAAAGCAGCTACAAACAGCACATAAACAAACAAGCATAACTTGTTACAATAACTTGTCCCCAATAACACTCTTACTGGGGACACCAAAATTTGAATTTTATATAATTTCCATGTGTCTCAAAATATTATTTTTCTTTCGTTTTTTTCCAATCATTTAAAAACATAAAAACCATTTTAGCTCAAGGGCTATGCTCAACAGGTTACAGCTTGTCTAAGATTCCATCCTTCCTTTCTGCCGACACACTCAGACTTTTCTCCAGCGAGTCACCCCTTTCCCCACCCTATGTTGTTCAGTTTGGGTGGATGGACACTACCCTTAGCTCTAGGAATGGATGTGGTTGGTTTAAGCCAATAAGAAAATTCCATCTCCCTGGCCACAGAGTTGATTCAGGAGTGGACCCATGATGGAATTCAGTCCAGGGACACTTGAAGGACTACTGGCTAGGACTTCTGAGAAAGACGTTTCCTCTCTTCTCCCCCTATCTGCTCTGCATCCCATGCCATCTGTCAAAGGAGAGGCTCTCTTTTTAGCTGGTACTGCAAGGAATGAGGATTTCAGACTCAGAATCACTGCGGCCGTGAAACTCCAGCTTCTAGGAAGCAAGGTTATGGGGACTGGGAATGGAGCTGAAGCAGAGCTGGGGTCACGTGATGCAGTCACTGAGCTGGATGAAGCCACATCTGAAGCCCAACTACCTACGGGCTCTTCAGTTATGAGCTGATAAAGCTCTTTCTTTGCTTAGCTTCTTTAGGACAAATTTTTTGATAGATTTGTATGTCTTAAAATGAAAAGAATACTGATGAATTTTTTAAAAACCTAAGAGGGCAATGACCTGGCTGACTCAGGAAAGGGTCACATCGCTGAGCAGCACCATGGCCAGTTTAGTCAAGTTCAGGGTCAAGGCCTCAGCTTTTCAGGTTCAAGCGCTCAATTTTTTTTTTTTTTTTTTTTTATCAAACGTCGCCTACACTCTTCAGGAAGTAATTCACATCAGACAAATGCACAAAAGGCAGTATACTTATTTATAAACAGAAATTCCCACCCCAATTTCACAGTTAGGAAGAATTCCAAACTCCTTACTGCTGCTGCGAGACGCACCCCCCATGGCCGGTGCCCTCTGCCCTCCTCCCCCGCCCCTGCTGCTACCTCCACTCTGGCCAGTAACCACATCCCTGCTCATCCTCAAATACCGTGAGTGAGGAGCACATTACAATTGCTTTTGCCTCCATCTAAAGTCCTCTTCACTCAGAGCTTACTCTGGCTCCCTCATTTTATTCAAGCCTCCGGTGGAAAATCATTCCCAGAGAGGCCTGCCCTGGCCACCTTGTCTACAATAGCCCTTCCTCCTATGCATACACGCCTCCATCGCTCTCTATGCCCTGACTCTGCTTTACTTTAGCCATAGAATTTTCATCCAGCTGAAATTATGTTCTCATTGCTTTTAATCATCTGTTTCCCTCACTAGAATACAAGTTCCATGAGGACAAGAACCTTGACAACACTGTTCACCATCGTATTCCAGTGAGGTGCATGGCAATAAATAATTGCTGAATGAAATGAAAAAATGAAATGAAATTAAATGAAATCAAATGAAATAAAGGAGGGAGGGAGGAAGGAAGAAAAAGAAAAGAGAGAGAGAGAAGGAGGAAGGAAGGGAAGGAGAGAGAGAGAGAGAGAGAGAAAGAAGGAAGGAAGGAAGGAAGGAAGGAAGGAAAGAAAGCAAGCAAGCAAGCAAGCAAGCAAGCAGGGAGGGAAGAAAGAGAGGGAGGGAGAGAGGAAGGAAGGAAATCAGTCCATGCAGTTTTATTTCTGTAAGAAAATCTACAGAAGGCAACAACTAGCTTTTAGAAAATATCTGGAAAATGTAAGTTATACTAAAATTTTCTCACCTTAAGACGACAGATGGATAATTTAAAAACAGACCATTATCATGAACATAACTGTAAACCATCTCCATGGTAAATTACTTGCCAAATAACATGATTTAACAGATTTACATGTGTATAAGAATTTATAGCTTGCAAAGCACTTTTCCCCTAGATTTGCATTTAACTCTTGTAAGACCTTCCTTGAGGAGACATTGCTATTTCTCTTGTATTGAGATAAGACTGAAGCTCAAAATTTTAGTAAAGAATAACTCAAGGTTATAGATGGTAAACGGCAAAAAGAGAACTTGACGTCTGAATCCTCTGATTTCGCTTTTTTCTACTCTGCTACCTCCCTCCAGTAATGACAAATCCCACATATAATGTGGTGATTTACTTGCTTCAGTTTCCAAGTGTGGGGTACTTCCCTGGTGGTCCAGCAGTTAAGACTTTGCCTTCCAATGCAGAGAGTGTGGGTTCGACCCCTGGTTGGGGAGCTAAGATCCCACATGCCTCAGGGCCAAAATACCAAAACATAAAACAGGAGCAATATTGTAACAAATTCAATGAAGACTTAAAAAAAATTTCCAAGGGTGACCTAAACTTATCCTCATTTTCTGGGACTTTCCACACAGAAATTCTAGTACAACCTGTCCCAGGAGGGCCTGATTATTTAAGTTCCTCACCTCCATTTGAAATCTACTGGGCTCACGCTTCTCAAACTTTAATGTGCATTTGAGTCAGCCTGGGACTCTTGTCAAAATGCAGACCGTGATTCAGCACTTTTTGAGTAGGAACTGAGTTGCTGAATTTCTAACAGGCTCCCAGGAGATCCTGGTGCTACTCATCCACAAACATCCATACTTTGAATAGCAAGTCTAGAGCATACTTACAAGGAATTTTAAATTGCAAGGTAAGTGTTATCGACTGCATGTTTGTGTTCTTCCAAAATTCATATACTGAAATATAATCCTCAATGTGATGATATTTGGTTGGAGATAGGGCCTCTGGGAGGTACTTGTGTCATCGTGATGGATCCCTCATGAATGGAATTAGTGCCCTTAAAAAAGAAGCCACAGAGCTAGCTAGCCCTCTTTTTCTGCCATGTGAGGATACAAGAAGTTGGCTGCAACCTGGAACAGAACTCTCACCAGAACTTGACCATGCTGGCACCCTGGCCTGGACTTCCAGCCTCCTGAACTGAGAAATAAATGTTTGTTGTTTAAGCCACCTGGTCTGTAGGAATTTGTTTTAGCAGCCTGAACAGAGACAATAAGTAAATAGCATTGCAATCAAGGTCAAAGATTTATTTTTAACATAATTGATGTTTGTCATCACTTCCCCGACCCACCCCCCCGCCTCTAACTACACCCACCTGTTAGTTTCTTTGGTTTTCTTTGGTCCTTGGTTCTCTTTGCGTGAAGGTACATGGATGGCTGAAACTCACCATTTGTCACTCTACCTCAACCATCCCTCCTCTCGCTCAGAATCACTACGAGTTCCAACTGCTTAAAAAACTGCCTCATTCTCTAGAATGTTGGCTCCTAAATATCACAACACAACTTGCTGATAAGACAGAGCTAAGTTCATTGCCAGCCTTGGCAAGGTAGACCACCACCCCACAGAGCTTTGGAAGTATCTCAAACAAGGAAGGGCAAGGTCGATTTTACTGAGAATTTGCAGTCTGGTTCAAGGTGGGTCTTTTAATATGGGTGGGGATTTGATTAATATTGGGTAAGAGACATGATATAATACTTTAGGACTGGTGGTAGGATTAAAGTAGTTTAGCAAGACAAGGATTTTGAAGACATGGTTTCAAAGATTTTTAGGGCATAAACTGTCCTTGGTTGATGCTTTCTATTGAAGAGTTGATGGCTTTTTGGAGAACTTCTTGGTATAAACAATAAAACCATTTCCAACTTTTATTTTCCCAGGAAAGAGTTTCCTAAAATAGTAAATTTATGCTAATGAAGACAATGGAATGGTGAAGTTGTGTCAATGTGGACAGTTAATTGTGTAGGGATAGGTAGTTCCAATTATAGGATCCCAGTATCTTCAACCTGAGCTGAAGGATAGACCATTAACACCTCCGTGTGGGATCCATCTAGATCTTCTCTGCTATTTTTTTTTATTATTAATTAATTTATTTATTTATTTTTAGCTGTGTTGGGTCTTCTTTTCTGTGCTAGGGCTTTCTCTAGTTGCGGCGAGCGGGGGCCACTCTTCATCGCGGTGCGCGGGCCTCTCACTCTCGCAGCCTCTCTTGTTGTGGAGCACAGGCTCCAGACGCACAGGCTCAGCAGTTGTGGCTCACGGGCTTAGTTGCTCCACGGCATGTGGGATCTTCCCAGACCAGGGCTCGAACCCGTGCCCCCTGCATTGGCAGGCAGATTCTCAACCACTGCGCCACCAGGGAAGCCCCTTCTCTGCTATTTTAAGTGTCATGATCACTTATAAGATTTCCAGTCGCACTAATTTGTTAGGGCTAGATAACAAAGTACCACAAACTGGGTGGATTAAAAAGAAATTTATTGCCCCACCTCTCTGGAGGCTAGAAGATCAAGGTTTTGGCAGGATTGGTTCCTTCTGAGGGCTGTGAGGACTCTTTCATGCTTCTCCCCTAGATCCTGGTTGTTTGCTAGCGATCTTCAGCATTCCTTGGCTAGCACAAGCATCACTTCAATCTCTGCCTTCATCTTCACATGGTGTTCTCCCTCTGCACATCTGCCTCTGTGTCCAAACTTCCCCTTTTTATTTGAACACCAGTCATACTGGATATGGGCTCACCCTAAGACGTCATCTTAACTTGGTTACCTCTGTAAAGACCCTATTTTAAATAAGGTCATATTCTGAGGCACTGGGAGTTAAGAGTCCAACATACCTTTTTTGGGTGATGCAACTCAACCCATAACGCTAGGGGTTGTTTCACCCTCCATAAATGTCAGGCTTTCCTGATCTTTTTGCTGGGCAATTTCATTTGTTGGATCATTTCATGGGATAGCAACTGTACAGCAGCGTGTTAAAATTCTGGAGATCACACATCTAATCACCATACTACTGACAAATATCAATACTAAGAGAAAGATTCTGATCTGTTTGCGTCCACTTCTCAGCCAAGACCTGAGAGTTCCAAGATTTAATCAAGAGAAAAGATTCCAGCCCCAGTCTGAAGAGCCTGCAGAACCAGGTAGGGGGTTATTAACCAAATTACCTAATCTCCTAATTTCTTTGCTATATTCCAGCTCTTTTTACTAACAGTAATCTGCAGGGGTGGGAGTACAACGTTCTTCTCCTAAAGCAGCACAGGTCCACCCTTGAGAAGCCAATGCTGTGGCTACGGTGGTTCCATTCTTAACCGCCACCTGCCAAGTTTATGCACCTCTCACACAAGCAGGTATCATCTAACTTGTCTGCTATCCTCCTAACCACAGCACTTAGGTGTGTTCCCCACTTTCTGGGCCTTCTGTAAAGCATGAATGAAGAAGCTTGAGGAGACAAGAATGTAACCTGGAATTCCCCTTGAGATGTTAAGGTTTAGGTTCAAAATCAAGGTCGAGTTTTTCTCCTTGAATTATGTTTTCTAATGACGTCTTTCTCCTAAAGGAGAAATGTATGGGCCAAAGGAAGAAACTATATTGATGTCAGGAGCTACACTGAAAGGAGGTACCAGGGAATTCCCTGATGGTCCAGTGGTTGCACTCTGCACTCTCACTGCCGAGGACCCAGGTTCAATTCCTGGTTAGGGAACTAAGATCCCACAAGCCGCACGGAACGGAAGGAAGGAAGGAAGGAAGGAAGGAAGGAAGGAAGGAAGGAAGGAAGGAAGGAGGCATCAGTTTACCAAAATAACAAGTTCCTGTCCAGATTATGGGTAGTAGCTCGTAGGCTACAAATCCAAAACCAGTCATTGGAGGTCGCCCAATGACCTGTTTGCAGCCAAAATTCCCTTACTCGATTGTCAAATAATGTTGTAATATTTTGGCATCACTTACGAAGAATAGTTTTTGGTGCTGGGCAATAAAATCTGTAGTGTGGAGATCATTAGGTAAATCAAAAACAAATAGTGCATCTTACTTGTAAGATCTATAAAAGTGAGATATCCTCCAAACAAACACCATCTGTTTTCTAGCCCCCTTTCAATTCTATTTCTATAAAAGTCTAGTTACAAAAGCCAGCTCCTACAAAAGTTTGCTGACTATTTTCCAGTGGAGACAGGAACCTCCTTTTCTAAGTACAACACAATAGGGAGTTTGGGCTAGGTTACTTAGTCTGTTGTGTTGTTTTTCATCTAAAAATCACCTAATGGTTGAGTTCGTTTACCCAGAAAACCAACCGATTAGTACAGGCAGCTGGAACCAAGGGAGGCTGGGGGGCCCCTGCACTGGGTTAAGTAGTGCTCTCTCACAAAAAAATATTTTTGTTCACCTGGAACCTGAATGTGAACTTATTTGCTAACAGAGCCTTGGAAGATGTAATCGAATGAAGATGACCTTGTACTGCATGAGGGTGGTCCAATAACCATGACCAGGTGCTGTCAGGGAGAAGATTTGGACAGAGACTCATGGGAAAATGCCATGGGATTGTGAGGGAGGAAAACTCTTCCCTCCTTCCCTCCTAGGTTCCTTGGCTGGTCTAATAATTAAATTGGCATAAGACAGACTAAAAGAAGAAAAACATATTATATATATATGGGACCACAAAGAGAGTCAGGCAATTGAGGCTTATGTGCCATCCCAAGTTAAGGAGACGCAGGTAGGGGTCAGAGTTCAAAGGGGAAGAAGACAATTCATAGGAAGATGAGCAAATATTTGGTAAACAAATGTTTGCCATGCCATGCAAATAAGTCTTTCTGATGTAAAAAGTTATCCTTGGTATTTGCTCTCTTCCTGGTACAGGGCCTCTATCTAAATTCTTTCAGGCAATTAAGGGAGAGGCCAAATAACCTTTTCCTGTGTCAGCTGAGTCTTTCTCACCTTCAGCCCAAAACAATGCATGTGCCAAAGTGGCGCATATTGGGGTCACCTATTCTGCTCCCCTCATGATGGTGGAAGCAGGGATAAGGGTGATGCAGCTGCAAGCCCCACTGGCCACCACCAGAAGCTGGGAGACAGGCGTGGAACAGATTTCCCCTCCTTCTCCAGAAGGGGCAGACCTGGCTGGCACCTTGATTCTGCACTTCTAGCCTCCAGAGCTATGAGAAAATAAATATCGTATTTTAAGCCACCTAATTTGTGGTCATTTGTTATGGCAGACCTAGCAAGCTAATACACTCCCAAACGAAAACGTATACAAACCATCAGTTTGCTAGTCAGCTGCAACTGGGTACCGGGCTCATATAAAGCAGTGACTAAGGATGCAAAAAGCAGCATTAAGAATAGTGGCTTTGGGCTTCCCTGGTGGCACAGTGGTTAAGAATCCACCTGCCAATGCAGGGCACACGGGTTCGAGCCCTGGTCCGGGAAGATCCCACATGCCGCAGACCATCTAAGCCCTTGAGCCACAACTACTGAGCCTGAGTGCCACAACTACTGAAGCCCGCGTGCCTAGACCCTGTGCTCCACAACAAGAGAAGCCACCACAATGAGAAACCCACGCACCGCAATGAAGAGCAGCCCCCGCTCACTGCAACTATACAAAGCCCACGCGCAGCAACAAAGACCCAATGCAGCCAAAAATAAAAATTAAATTAAAAAAAAATTAAAAAAATAGTGGTTTTATAACTAACATAGATAAAAGTAGCTTTAAATCAGCAAAAGAGGAGAAGGGGTAGCTTGTTTACATCCAATTTACACTCATATTTCTCCCAGTACCTACTTTCTGACTGGAGCTGGCTGCAGGCATTCTATAATAGCCTTTTGAACCTCTCCAAAAATTTAGTTAGGCTCTCAGTGAGGGCTGCCTGCCTGGCATAATGATCAGCCAAGGCATTTTATTTAATTCTTTTTTTAACCTCCATGCCAGCTATGAGCACCTACTTTTATAAGAGCACCTACTTTTATATGAGCACTTACTTTTATAATAGCCATCTCTTTAGGAAGCTTTATAGCACTCTAAAGTTCACTAGTTTGCTGAGCATTCCTTTTAAGAAAAATATTATTTTTGTTTTTCCTGTTTTTCTTTTTAAATTTATTTTTTATCAAGGTATAGTTGATTTACAATATTACATTATGTTTCAGGTGTATAACATAGTGATTCAAAATTTTTGTAGATTATACTCCATTTAAAGTCATAATAAAATATTCACTATACTCCCTGTGCTGTACAGTGTATCCTTCTAGCTTATTTATTTTACACATAGTAGTCTGTACCTCTTAATAACCTATCCCTATCTTGCCCCTCCCCACTTCCATCTCCCTATTGGTAATCACTGGTTTATTCTCTATATCTGTGAGTCTGTTTCTGTTTTGTTATATTCATCCGTTTTATTTTTTTAGATTCCACATATAAATAACATACAGTATTTGTCTTTCTCTGTCTGACTTATTTCACTTAGCATAATACCCTCCAAGTCCATCCATGTTGCTGCAAATGGCAAATTTTCATTCTTTTTATGGCTGAATAATATTCCACTGTGTATATATACCACATCTTCTTTAACCATTCATCTCTTGATGGACACTTAGGTTGCTTCCATATCTTGGCTATTGTAAATAATGATACTATGAACAATGGGGTGCATGTATCTTTTTTAATTACTGCTTTCATTTTTGTCACATATACACCCAGGAGTGGAATCGCTGGATCATATGGTACCTCTATTTTTAGTTTTTTAAGTAACCTCCATACTGTTTTCCATGGTGGCTGCACTGATTTACATTTCCACCAACAGTGTAGGAGGGTTCACATTTATCCACATCCTCGCCAACATTTGTTATATGTAGTCTTTTTGATGATAGCCATTCTGACATTGTGAGGTGATATCTCACTGTGGTTTGATTTGCATTTCTCTGATAATTAGCAAGGTTGAGCATCTTTTCATGTACCTGTTGGTCATCTGTAAGTCTTCTTTGGAAAAATGTCTATTCAGGTCTTCTGCTCATTTTTTTTATTGAAGTGTAGTTGATTTTCAATGTTGTGTTAGTTTCAGGTGTACAGAAAAGTGATTCAGATATTTTTTTTTTCAGAATCTTTTCCATTATAGGTTATTACAAGATATTGAATATAGTTCCCTGTGCTATACAGTAGGTCCTTGCTGTATATTTTATATATAGTAGTGTATATATGTTAATCCCAGTATTTTGATTTGCATTTCTCTAATAATCAATGATATTGAGCATCTTTTCATGTGCCTGTTGGCCATCTGTATGTCTTCATTGGAGAAATGTCTACTTAGGTCTTCTGTCCATTATTTGATTGGGTTGTTTGTTTTTTTAATATTGAACTGTATGAGCTGTTTGTATATTTTGGAAATTAATCCCTTGTCAGTCATATCGTTTGCAAATATTTTCTCCCATTCCATAGATTGCCTTTTCGTTTTGTTTATGGTTTCCTTTGCTGTGCAAAAGCTTTTAAGTTAAGTTAGGTCCCATTTGCTTATTTTTGCTTTTATTTCCATTATTCTAGGGGACATATCCAAAAAAATACTGCTGCAATTTATGTCAAAGAGTGTTCTGCCTGTGTTTTCCTCTAGGAGTTTTATAGTATCTGGTCTTACATATAGGCCTTTAATCCATGTTGAGTTTATTTTTGTATATGGTGCGAGAGAATGTTATAATTTCATTCCTTTACATGTAGCTGTGTGTGTCTTTAGAACTGAACTTTTTGGTTTTTTTTTTTAAATCCATTCAGCCACTCTTTGTCTTTTTTTTTTTAATATTTATTTATTTAGGCTGCACCAGGTCTTAGTTGTGGCGTACATGCGGGATCTAGTTCCCCAACCAGGGATCGAACCCAGGCTCCCTGAACTGGGAGCCTGCATTCCTACCCACTGGACCACCAGGGATGTCCCAGCCACTCTATGTCTTTTGATTGGAGCCATTTAGTCCATTTACATTTAAAGTAATTGTTGATAGGTATGTATTTATTGCTATTTTGTTAATTGTTTTGGGGTTGTTTGTGTAGGTTTCTTTTGTTCCTTTCTTCTTTTATTTTCTTCCCCTGTGATTTGATGACTATCTTTAGTGTTACGTTTGTATTCCTTTCACTTTTTTGTGTGCATATCTATTATAGATCTTTGGCCTGTGGTTATCATGAGGTTTATATGTAGCTATTGATTATTTTACATTGCTTATCTCTTAATTTCAAATGCATTTTAACAACCCTGCATTTTTACTCTCCTCCCCCCATCATATTTTGCATCTTTTTTGTGTGTATTCCTTAACTACTTATCGTGGATATAGATGATTTTACTACTTTTGTCTTTTGGCCCTCCTACTAGCTTTGTACATGGTTGATATACTACCTTTACTGTAGGCAGATATCCATGCCATGGGTAGTTTGTTAACTCCAAGCGTGAGGTTGTGTAACAGTTAAGAATTAAGATTGATAAATCTATCAGAGTGCCTATATCAGTTTAAAAATTACAAGTTTATCTTTTTAATATTTATACAAACTTCACCTTGTGAATTTAAGGGCAAAATAGGAGATTAGGTGCTTTATTCCCCCTCTTCCAGCACCTTTTCTGATCACTTGCTTCATTGCTTCCTTTAGTTCCTTGACTGATGCAAGGCAACTCTTTTCCCCAGGTTCTTTTTGTTTATAGTTTCTAAACGTAGCTATTGAGAGACTCTCTTCTGCAGGGTTAAATGACCGGGATGGGAACCTATAATTGTTGTATGTATAAATTCATCAGTTTATTATGAGTCCTAAAGCTCTTTCAAAATGCTTAGAGAGATGCTGGCATTCTGGCAGTGGGGGTTATTTCCCATTAGAGTTCGTGCTCGCTACTGAATTGTCCATTTTGGGCTTGACGTCATTTACAGAAAGTGGGGAGAGAGCTGCAGTCACATTGGCTGTGCCGTCTGCTCCTCAGTGCTGACGGAAAGTGTGTAAGAGCCTGTCCTGAAGTCGTCCACAGACTCATCCTTTCTTCGCTTGCAGGACTGGATTAGAGTCTCATCTATTTTCACAGAACAGACTTTGAGGAGTGCCTCTAAGACACCTTGTCCACCATCTATAGCTTTTCTAAACCCCTCCAGTTTCCTATGCAGTTCAGGATCTTTTAAGTCACCCTTGTGGTTTCCCGTTCTGCCTTTTCCATACAATTTTTTTTTTTTTTTTTTTTGGCCACACAGCACAGCATGTGGGATCTTAGTTTCTCAACTAGGGATCGAACCTGTGCCCCTTGCCATGGAAGCACGGAGTCTTAACCACTGGACCGCTAGGGAAGTCCATCCATACCATTTTTAACATGGAGGTTTCTGCTAACATATGAACTAACCTGGTTTATAGGTTCCTAAAACTATTCTAAATCCCCCTGGTAATTTTTCTTTATCCTGTCTAAACTTTGGCAAGTCTTCACAATGTCCTTCAGCTCTGATAAGACCAGGGCTTACAGTCAACTTTAAGAAGTTTTCTCTGTCTGATGGGTGCTTAACTTCAGGAGGTAACTGAGTGCCAGGACTTTTGTTTTCTTTAATGTTTACAAATTTTTTTAAATGAGAAATGCTTTAATTACTCAAAAAACAAAAATTAAAAAGACAAAAAAACATTGTTTACATTTTTTAAATTTATTTATTTTTCACATCTTTATTGGAGTATAATTGCTTTACAATGGTGTGTTAGTTGCTGCTGCATAACAAAGTGAATCAGCAGGACTTTTGATGGTTGAGGAGGGATGGAGAACTGGTCAGAGGGAGAGAAGGAGGCACAGGAAAGAGTGGAACATAGGATGGAGGAAGAGGAATAATGCAGTAACAGTACAGTAAAGGTTATCAGATCCAAGCTGTGATATAAGGGGATTTGGGAGAGAGAGAGTTTTAAGATTTGCACAATGTTCTTTTGCTTTGGCTGAGGAATATCTTAAGGACACAATTTAAAATATGAATTTCTTTTGGATACTTCCTCATACCTATGAGAAAATGTAGACCATATTGGATTTTTGAAATTCTATACTCTTTTTGATCTAAGGCACTTCTCAACTAGACAACTTTTGTCATTTGGTATATCTTAGAAGAAAACCAAGGGGCACGGGAACTAAGTTTAGACTGAGACAAATCCTAAGAGTGGGAAAAGTTGGTCAAAAAGGCTGCAAAAGCTTGTGACTCAGACTCTACCCTACCACCCCCTACAAAATTACAAAGCCCCAACAAGAGATTTGGAGAGGAACCGTCTTCCAGAACCAGGCTCTCATGAACAAAGCCAAGCAAGATAGGGGAAAATTCACACAGAATTTGAGGAGCGAATATGGATAAAATTTGTCCAAAAGATGCTAGTCTGAGAAGAAATCTTTTCAACACCTCAGTTCCTGGGGTGGCTTGGGAAACAAGCTTATATCAGGGCCTACATCCATCCTTTTCCCTATGAACTTTCCTCTTACTGACAGACAACAAAAATGTCAAGGACAGACAAACAGTAATGTTGTTAGGAATAAGGTAGATTTCCACCAGGGATAAATTTTTTTTCAAATCTAATCAGATAACCGAAGGATTCCTAAAAAGTATGCCCTACTCCTAGGAGAAAAAAATAAACTTAGCATTTGAGGAGCTCAATGAAAGAGACCAATATTCAACCCAACACAAACATACCTTCCTGTCCCCCGCCCCATATAAGTCAGAGAGTACCAGTAGGTTCTCAGGTGAGGGTTTTGGACCACAGAGGTTAGTCTCAAATGGAGCCCAAGGGGCCTACAAGGCTGTTGAATGCCTCGTATCCAAATATCACCAGCCTTCTCACCCTCAGAATTCCTGCTTGTTCCACCCCCACCCCACTGTAAAACCTGCCCCAGCCCTCAGGATTTTGCTTACTAGATTAGGAGAGCTAATTTCAAACAAATAACCATAAATATTGAGTTATGTTCTCATAGAAAATAAAATTATACCAATATCTTTAGCTAGCAGACTGGTGGAAACATAATTTGGTCTTGGAAAGAGAAGGCAGGATTTATATGACCTGTTAGCCACTTTCCAACTGAGGGACCTTTAATGGACATGTTATTTCATGTCTCTGAATCTTCTCTTCTCTGTGAAATAAAAATAATAAAGTATAAGCTGACATCATAACAGAGAAGATTAAATAAATGTGTCAACTATAAAGTACTAAGTAATGCAAAATTATTAATAATGATAACTAAGGAAGAATGAAATGAATGATAGAAATTTTAGGTTCTCTAAAACTGTAATGAGAAAAAGTATTTTTGTAGATAGATAAATTGCACCACTATCCATCACAGATTTTTTTTTAATCCCCAGTGAAGTCATAGCACCTGTAAGCTCTAAAATTGTCTTTGGCTGATACTCTTTCATTCTTTGTAGCATTGCTTTCCAGGGTTGTTGCTGTTTTCTCCTCTGATATGTGCAGTCTGGGGAATTTAGGTATATTAACAACCATCTTCATTAAATTGAACCTTTATAGATTTAATTACTAGTCATTAATAGATATGAGAGATTGAAAAATTCAGAGCAAGTTTTAGAAAAATAATTAAGTATCTCACCTTAAAACAGTATAAATACTCTTAAAATAACTACCTGTTATCATTGAGTGAGTCTGCAGTTGTCTTACCAAAACTCTGGGTCCTTTCCTGTCTCCTGGGTCCTTTCCTCCTGTCTCTTGCCCTGTAAGGCAGCAGAGGTGGTCTGGAGGCCACCTCCCGGGAAAGCACAATCTTGAGTTTCCTCCGGTGAGTTAAGCACTCGGCTTACCTAAGCGACCTGTTCTTGCCCACTGTTGCTGTTGGCTTGTCCTTCCACTCTGCAACAGTCTCCTGACAAGCCTCTACACGTGCTCCCTTGCCATTTGACAGTCTATTTTCCCCAGCATAGCCAGCATGATCTTTTAAAAACATGTACCTGGTCACACCCTTCCCTCGCTTAAAGCTCTTCAGAGACTTCCTGATGCAATAAGGTAAAGCCAAGCTCCTTTTCCCAGATCTGATCTGATCCTGCCCACCTCAATCTCAACTCCTTACAACCTGTGCCCTCGCTCATCTGCTCCATCACCCCATTTCGCTGACCCCAAAGGAACAAGCACAATTGAATCCATGTTTCCCATTTGCTTGCCCCACCCCCCGCAGAAATATTCTCCCAGGTAACTGGGTCTTTGTCAGAAGAAATCAAATCTCTGCTCAAGCATCCTCTCTCCAGAGGGGATCCCCTGCCACCTGCTAAAGCTGCTCCCTCTCCCCACTGCCCTCTATCACACTAACCTCTTTCATGGCTTTCTTACTACTTCCCATTCTGGGTTTTTTAAAATTTATTAGCGTGCTCATATGTTTACTTTCCATCTCCTTACGCCAGGATGCAAGCCTGACTGTCTGGTTCACCATTGGATCCTCAGCACCTAGGACAGCGCCTGGCACAGAGTAAGTGCTCGATAAATATTTATTAAGGGAATAAAGACAACCCATGAAGATAAAACTCTCATACTCTCCTGGGAGTCAAAAATGCAAACTCGGATATTGCAGAGACATTCCATGTTTCCTCACTAGAGGGCTTAATATAATAAAGCTCTTGTTTCTACCCAAATTTAACTATTAAATGAACTCAGTTGCAGCTTCAATTCCAATCAATGTAAAGTTTCTAAATTTTATCTGAAAAAATTAAATATTTGGGAAAAATAAATTTGCCAAGTAGTCAAAACATTTTTTAAAACAAAGCAAAACAAAAAATTCAAAGAAGCAGTAGGCAGAGGGGGCCTTGCCTATCAGACAATAAAACATATGTTTAAAGCACTAGGGTTGGTTAAAACAGAAATCCAAGAAACAGGCATATACATAAAACCGCTGCCTCTATCATGTTGGAAAAAAGAATTGGTAAAATTTTTCTCTTAGAGCTAATAACTTCTATATAACAACAAAATCCACAAAATTAAAATATGAAGTAGGATAACATTTATAAAATGTATTGTATTTAAAAGATTAACTCCTCAGTATGTCAAAAGCTTTTCAAATTAATGAGAAAAATTATAAATGCTCTAGAAGAAAGCAACTCTAAAAATACAAAGCAGCAATGCACTGTAGAAAAAATACAAATGTCCGATAAATGTACCAAAAATCCCTCTATTGATTCAACAAATGCACATTAAAACACAAGATAAAATTTTCATTATCAGATTGACAAAGATTAAAAAATTAAAAAATAATTAAAAATAATATTACCCAGTTGGTGAGCCTGAGGGGAAACAGAATCCCTTTATCCACAAGAAAGTCTAGAGGAATATTGAGGAATAACTCCATGGAGGTCAATTTTTCATTGTGATTCAAAACCCTTTAAAACTGCCACCTTTTGCCAATTCTCCTTTTAGTAATTTATCACAAAAATTTAACTGGACCACAATACACAAGAATGTATCTCACATGTACAAGAATGTTTCTTGTACAGTTTTTTATAAGATCAAAAAATCAGAATCAGTATAAATGTATATATCATGTCAGTCTAACAGCAGACTCTTACATAGCAGTAACGAATGATTGAGTACCAGTGTGTTAACATGAAAAGATGTTCATAATATATTGCTGAGAGGAAAAAAGCATGTTAAGAATACTGTGTAGAGTTTGAATTGTTATAAAATGAATATAGAGATATACCTGATTTTTATTATTTTGCTATATTACCTTATATCATATTAGAAAAATTCTAACCCCTTAACCAAAGATTAACAGTTGTTATCTCTGACAATTATTTTAGGTGCTCACTTGTATTTTCTAATTTTTCTATAATGAATTTGTATTGCTTGCATCATAGAGAAAGTTTGGGAGGTTTTGTGGAAAAAGGAGGTAATTACTGATGTCCACTTAGCTGCATACAATGTTTTCAAGCCTATTTTTCATAAACAAAATCTAGATTAAAACTACAAGCATCTTTTGAGTTGAAAAAAAAAAAAAAGAACTGTTCCCACACATAATTTCAGCACTCCACCCACATAAAGGACTAGATTTACAATTATAGTGGCCCTTTTGTGTTTTCTGTTACTACCAACTATTGCAGTTAATAAAGAAGCTTTGAAAGGCAAAAACTAAGCAATAAGGTGTGACAGATAATGTAGTTATTGTATGGTAATGAACTCCAGAGGCATGAAAAGTTTGAGATATTGCTGAGTACCGCTATCTCCCTTGGGTGTAATTAAAATCTGAAGAGCTTGCCCCAGAATCACTGATATAAATAGCCCTCCTTGTAGATAAATATGTTTCCAACTGTTGCATGGGTGCTTTAGTTGTATTCAATTACACTGCACAGTAAAAACATAACTAAAGCTGATTCTAAATTAAGGTTTGGGAACCATCAGAACAGCCCAAAAGATTAATTCTAAATCTAATAGCAAAACTACACCAAATTAGTAAAAGCCACTACAACAACAAGTACTAATACAAGTATCACAATAACAATAACAAAAGACTTCTGAAAAACACCTGTCCTTCCAGATAATCTTCTATGTCCTTATACACCTGGAAAATAAGCCCATTAAATATTTAACATGTAATATTTCAACAGGAATGGATTAACAAGCAGAAATTAAATCTGGAATTTCAAGCCTATTCAATCTGCCATGGATCCTAATTGGAACACACTGTTAAAAAAACATCATGCCGGGCTTCCCTGGTGGCGCAGTGGTTGAGAATCTGCCTACCAATGCAGGGGACACGGGTTCGAGCCCTGGTCTGGGAAGATCCCACATGCCGCGGAGCAACTAGGCCCGTGAGCCACAACTACTGAGCCTGCGCATCTGGAGCCCGTGCTCCGCAACAAGAGAGGCCGCAACAGTGAGAGGCCCGCGCACCGCGATGAAGAGTGGCCCCCACTTGCCGCAACTGGAGAAAGCCCTCGCACAGAAACGAAGACCCAACACAGGCAAAAATAAAAAATATAAAAATAAATAAATAAATAATTGTTCTATAAATACTTGTCATCCCCATAAAAAAAAAAATCATGCCATAGTCAGGGAAAAGTTGATATTAACAACATTTTAAATTTTTATAATTGGTATTATGGTTATACTTTGTAAAAGAATTCTTACCCTTAAGAGATAACAATACATTCTGAAATATTCAGGGATAAAATGATATGTCTGGGGATGAATTCAAAATAATCCAGTGGGGGTGGGTGACTATCGATGAATCAAGACAGGCTTTGGGTTATTAACTGTTGAAGCAGAGGGATGGACACATGTGGGTTCATTATATTATTCTCTTCATTTTTGTGAATTTCTGAAGTGTCCCATTGAAAGTACTTAAAAACTATTTGTTTCCAAAAGAGTTCCTACAGAGTAATCATTCCGCATTATTGTATATTATAAGCAGTGTGGTGAAAGAAGTCATTATAAGATTAAGTTATTTTTAAAAACTTAGCTTATTTGGTAATACATAAAATCTCATTTGGTTCATAACAGAGTTTTACATTATTGAAAAGGAAGCAACAACAATCATCAAAAACATAAAGTTAAATGGGTATAAACCACTGAGATGAAAGCAAATGAAAGTATAGAATTTTGAGTGAGTCTGGATATTCAGAGTTGAGATTGTCACCAAGATGGCGGGGAGGGTTGGGGGCAGGGGGGTGTCCTGTTTGAACTGAATTGAGATACTTGCTGAAAGCAGTGATTTTTAAACAATCAAATTCCTTTGGAAAGGCAAGTTCTGTTAAATAAGGAGTCACAGCAGTTGTTTATCAATGAAGTAGAAACAATTCTATTAACAATATAGAATAAATAAAGGGACAAGATGGAGAAATGAGCAAATCAATTTCGTTTCAGAGATACTTTGAAAGACTGCCAAACACCGCACTGTCTCTCCTTAAATAGCAATTACATTATATCAACATATTGTCTCTGTTTTGCTTTTCAGGTGCCTTCTTAAGACCACTAAACAAGTCCGAACAAAAACAGTGTGTCCAACTGCCCACAGTAGGTCTGCGCGTAGGAGAGGACAAACAAGGTGGCACCTAGAGACAGCTCAGCTCTAAATACTTCGCACCTTGACGTATGTACTCTTGCCTTTATTCTCTCAAATAGCTCCTGCTTTTCCTCCTCTTCCTCGGGGTGGGAGGAGAGGACCCAGTGCAAGGCCCTGGGAATATAATCATAAACAAAACACTGATGTTTGGCAATAACACTGCAGGTCGAGGGCCTCAGGCTCTGGGTAAAGTCACCAAAAGCCAGTTAACTAAAGTGGTCGTGCAAGACCTTATTCCTCAAATCTACCAATTCGCTACATTACTGCATTTTTAAAAATAAAGTACTTCTAAAGGGCACAGAAATTCATACTGGACGGCTTGGCAGAGCCTGTGAAATATGTAGGAAAATAAGACATCAAACCCTCCTCCCTGCCCTAAACATGCATCCTCTTCTCTCTGACCTTCTCCCCCCTCCTCTGACCTTCCTCTCCCGCCTCTCTGACCCTTGGTCTCCTCCTCTCTCAGAGGCTCAACGTCCCTGCCTCTGCTTCTCAGTCCTCTGGTGTCCCCAGTACAGAGTCCCCTCTGTGCCCAGGTCCCGCATATGGAGCAGGAGAAGGCTGAGCCAGAGGCAGGTTAAACAGTCACACACTGTCACGGAAACCTACCCACGAGGACTTTTCAAAATTCTCAAAAACACATTCTAAAGCCTTTCATTCTGCATGAATATCCCTAAAGATTATGAATCTGTTTCTCATAAAAGTGCTTAGAAAAGAGTACATTTAGAAAACTGGCCCCTGGGTAAACTGATTCTTGGGTGAATTGGCAAATTTGCAAATTTGGCTTTGGTTGAAATGTCATCAGGTCATTACGTTGCCTCCATGTTGGAGAGAGACCCCCCAGGAAAGCCATGCAGGTGACATAAAACACACCTCCAAGGCTGGAGTCCCTCGGCTTTCCCCGTGAGCTCTGAGCCCATCTCAGACCCAAAGACGAGCGGAAATGAAGACCTGCCCATTCACAGCTAAACACACTTGGCAAACCCTGTGCATGGGTGCGATAACCAGGTTCCTGCACTGAACTGTCTTTCTTTTCCTTAACTGAGGTATAATTGACATACATTATTTTAGTTTCAGGTGTACGACATCATGATTTGATATTTGTATGTATTGCAAAATGATCACAATAATTGTAGTTAACATCCGTCACCAGAGCTATAATATTTTTTTCTTGTGCTGAGAACTTTGAAGATCTACTCTCAGCAACTTTCCAATGTGCAATACAGTATTATTAACTATAGTCACCATGCTGTGCATTACATCCTCAGGACTTACTTGTCTTATAGATAGAAGTTTGTACTGAATTTTCTTATATTAAAAGCAAGGCTCTTCACTGGATGTGAAAAGCTTTAATCAGTTAATATAGGACAACACTTCTCAAAGCATGTGGTGCCAAATACTGTCTCTATTAGATGCTCTGCCAAAAATTATTTTAATCTTAAATAAGTCTGGGGAAAGTGGAACACTTATTTATCCCTTCTTTCTTGATCCTCCATAATGCATATTAATGCATTAAATTCCTGCACTAAAGTATGAAAAAAGGTATCCAAATCCTGTCTTCTTGTGATGTTTTTGTTGTTATAGCTGTTATTTTATTCCTCTCTCTTTGATATATTTAAATAACTCTGTTTAGAGGTCATTCAGGATATGCTCTACCTTTTTGACACTTCGGGGGTTAGTTTTATGCTCTCTTTTATTCTAAAGTTTCTTCAAGGAGCGCCTTCACTTAGTGGACCGTGGGGAAGGGAGGCATGGAGAGAATCAGCCACACAAAGCCATGGTGAATGAATACATCACCTAAAATAATCAGAGCTGAACTACGGACCAACAGGTGAAATCCCATAAGTGATGTGATCAAAAATTCTGAAATTAACAAATTATCGTTGATGCTGTGATAAAACTGTAGGCAGCTCAGTAAAAACTGTCTACCTAAGAAGGTGCTAATCCGGCATGAGGGCTGAAAACCCCGATATTAAGACTCTCACTGAATAACTTAAGCAGAATGAAGGCCAAAAAGTCATAATAAAAAATAATGTGAGATTGTCGCTTTCTCCAGGGGCCAATGAAGACCCAGAGTAAAAATTAGTTAGGTTTGATCTCCTTGCCCTGCTTGTTTATCCAACTCAACCCAGACAGAAATCTTGCTGACAGATTCAGGGCACACCTTCCAGCAGTTCGAAGTGGCAATTGCTCCCCTAGCATTGTTCCCCATTTCATTCCAAATACTTATGACTTCCACGAGCTCGCTCTGTCTACACCTTTCCAAAGAATTCCAGAACACCTATAACAAAAAGGCAATGCCCATCAAAGTTATTACTTCCCACTGCCTCCTGTATGTAATCATAAGTATTCTAGACTTTCACCAAGTTTTCTTTACTACTTCTTAATTTTTTCTACTTCTAGCCACTTTTTTCTCTCCCCTTCTCTTCTGAAAGATTTAATTCCTATGTGATACTAATTTTTATCCTATATGGCTCAAAGTGATGAATAAATATATACATACAAGTAAATAAGTGAATAAATAAATAATCAGGATCCCAATCTCAGTGTTTAATTTCTGGTACTCCTATTGAGTTTAAGTTTGTCACTTTTGATTTAATGTTTCCAACTTCTCAAATCCCTATTTTGTCCATTTTTTAAAACCATAAAACCTTAAATAAGGAAATAAAAAGGAAGGAAATGTCTTACCCTCCCAACGTGGTCCCTCACCTCTTTTTTTTTTTTTTTTTTTTTAATTTGGTCTCAAATCATATCAATGTAGAGTATATTTGAGATCTATGTCATTTTATTTCCAAATTCTTTATATTTGGGGGTTCCAAATAACCTCATATAATACATAATCACCTTATTGTTTTGCAACATGGAAATTTTTTGCCGATATGAAATCCTCTTATTTATGTACCCAAAAAGGGGGTTAAAAAAAACCTTTAGACATTCAATTCTGGGAGATAAAAGCCAGAGTGTACTGAAATACCTAAATAAATCTGTAAGTGGCTCATAAAAAATTGAACAAACCAGCAAGCTAGCTCAATTATACCAAAAAAAAAAAAAATGATTGCTCAGTACCCCATATTATATCATTTGTGGTAAAAAAGCATGTGAAGTTAAATATAAACTTAAACTCCCTTACCACTGCTTATGGTTTCCAAAAAGGCCTGTCTGGTAAGGTGAAATTCTCCATGCTTGGTTTCAGCCCAAAGGGGAAACACTGATGGAAAGCTGAAGAAAACGCTCAACAAAGACTAATGATTTATGAAGGGTGAAAAAATGTTTTTAATTTTATCATAAAGCAATTATTTGGGGGATGCATAGTTAATCTAATATATTTATGTTAAAATCTCTACATGAATTTGTTACATACTAAGAAAAGTTATCAAGTAATTTAAGAAAATTTATTTCACTCAGATAAAAATCCATGTTGGCGTATACTCAGAATAAGAATACCAACAACATTTGGTGTTGTTGAATAAAATAATTAGGAACTAAACTATAATCGGTGGGTGGAGGGTGCATCCAACAAATTTTCAATGCCATCAATTAAGTATACTATTATTTCCACATTGGGCGATTCCTATTTTGGGTGGGAAATGTTTTCTTCATAAAACTCTAACTCTTTTTCCAATTCTAAAATTCTGTTATTCTCATACTTTGAATGGGCAATGCAAACTGCATCCAAGTAGTTGCCTCATGTGATTGATTAAATGCAGGTAGTTAATCTGTATATTTTCTCAATGGCTGTATTTTCGACTGTATTGTTTGTATCTTAACGTTACCCTATCCATCTCATATTTCTTAATGTTACAACTGAAATTTAGGGCTACAATTATATTTCCTTTATTATTTTAATAAATTACGTTATTTTTAAAAGAATACCAACTACATTTGGAACCACCTGACAAATTCTCAAAAGCTTGTAGACACACAAAAGTTTGCTGTCAAAGAGTGAAAAGTATTTTGGCCTAAATTTGCTTTGGTTTTATTTATCAGTCTCTGTCTTAAGCAGGTAGTAAGAAAGCCACTCCTTTAAGAGTAACTCTTTTTTTTTTTTTTTTATGAATTTATTTATTTATTTATTTATTTATTTATTGGCTGTGTTGGGTCTTCGTTGCTGCATGCGGGCTTTCTCTAGTTGCGGCGAGTGGGAGCTACTCTTTGTTGCGGTGCACGGGCTTCTCATTGTGGTGGCTTCTCTTGTTGCAGAGCACAGGCTCTAGGCACGAAGGCTTCGTAGTTGTGGCACGTGGGCTCAGTAGTTGGGGCGCGTGGGCTTCAGTAGTTGTGGCACGCGGGCTCAGTAGTTGTGGCTCGTGGGCTCTAGAGCGCAGGCTCAGTAGTTGTGGTGCACGGGCTTAGTTGCTCCGTGGCATGTGGGATCTTCCTGGACCAGGGCTTGAACCTGTGTCCCCTGCATTGGCAGGCGGATTCTTAACCACTGCGCCACCAGGGAAGTCCCAAGAGTAACTCTTGACATCTGAATTGTGATCCACAGTTTGTTATGACAATGTACCTTCTGGTCTTCCAGCTCCTGAGTGTATCTCACCTCCTTCATGAAGTCTTCCCAGATTACCCCCATCTAAGAGTTGACATGCCATTCATCCTCATGTACTCTTTCATGACATAGCTCTTAGCAGTGTAAAGCCCTCCTTTAGATTTGTAGAGGTTGCAAGCCCAGAAATCAGATCTATTACGAATTTTACTTCTTCTTCCAACTCCTAGTCCGGGAGAGATCTTGGTAGATACATACTATGTACATCCACTCCATCCTGCCCCTCACTGAGTTTAGAAAAAACAGCTATCTGACCACGGAAAACATTCTCACATCTTTTATACTAGCAATATTATAATTGAACTAGAAAAATGAAACAGAAAGGGAAACAGGATTTAATGATTCTGTCTAGAGTATGATAATAGTTACCTTCAAGTATATGAAATCTATTTGCAAGAAGATTTAAATTTATTTAGTGTGTACCATAGTCACTGGAAGTAATAAAAAGATATATATATATCTTTTTTAGTTTAAGGAAGAATTTCTGAATGACTTGGGAAGTTAAGAAAAATGGAGTGAGTTTCATTAAGAGACTAAATTTCCTCAAAACTAGAAGACTTCAAACAGAGGATAGATTATCAACAAATACTGTATCACAGAAGAAACGCAAGCCTTGGATGGAGAGTTAGACCATGTGTATCATCTCTAAGGTGCTTCAGATATTGAGGTTCTTACTTGTCAGATTCACACTCTGATTTTTGAGACATCTCTGCTCATTTATTTCAGGCCTCTGCTTTTCAGGCAATTGCCAACACCTAAAATTCTTTTAAAGAAAAATTTAAACCCTCAACAGAACCATTCTTATCTCTTCTTTAAAATGCTATTTTAAAACACAGTTTAAAAAACCTTCCTTGAAACCAGCCACGAACGAGCTTTTGGTAAAGAGCTTTTCCTAGAAAGATAAGTACTCAGAAGATAATTGCACCAGGAAATCAGAATTTTTCCTCAGCAACGTTTCATCTTTCAAAAACCAATCTAACAGGACCAATTAATGTGCTGGAGAATAATGTGCCTTCAGAGAGAGAAAGACTGGGGCCTTCTTCCCCCTTGAAATAGATGACATCTTAATGCTCACAGAAGGTTCTCAGGAAATTTTTCTCTGACACTGAAATAAATATATTTGATTCATCATCAGAGAATTAGGAACGAGCACTCCACTCCTGGCTTTACTTCTGCTGCAGTGTGCAGCTGATTTTGGTACCCCCGGTGAGCAGGATTGTGAAATTGGATGCCCTTCTCTAGAACCAGCCCTCTTATTTACCTGGTTGGAAGAGGAGGAAAAGGTCCTTCCCTTTGGTCTCAGCCCCACCATCCCTTCTCTCCATCTCTCTTCTTTGTCCTTCCCAGACTCAAAATAAATGTGTTAGAACCAGCTAAGAGCATGTGATGGTGTAAGAGGGATACTTAGATGAGAAATACTAGTTTGAACAGGTCATTTCAGTCTGCTGGGCTCTCCTGCAGTCTCTGGGTCTTCAATGCAGTAAAATGCATCCTTATTTTAGACCACACCTAATGATTTTTTTTTTCTAGAAAACCTTCCCTGATAAAGGCTACTTAATCTTCAAGCTGCTGGCATGATTTTTAAGACTTTCCTTATTTCTCCCCAGGTCATTCATATAATCACTTAAGTATTCCATGTATCTGGGCCAGACCTGGCCTACTTAAGAGTTGCAGGCCATATCTGCCAAATCTGATGTGTTTTGTGGTCAGTGCTTTGTTAAGATTTTTTTTTTTTAATTTCAAAGTCTTCAGTTTCACCATAGGTCCCACCAAAACCAGATGCCTTACGTAGGCTAACATTCACACTTTTATATTGCCTGTCTGGCCCCTGTAGCCATTTGAATCTGCATCCCTGAATTTTATGCAAAAATATTCCCATATCGACCCTCAGATTTGTGTGTCTCTCTGTTGTATTTCAAGCTGAAGGTAGGATGGTCTCATATCTACCACATGTTTTCTAACATCTAAAACAGTGCTAGGCATTGAGCATTCTATGGATTTGGCAAACAAACACTTAATATTTGAGGAAAAAATGATTATCAGAAAAAGTCTGCTTCTTAGAGTTCCTTAGGCATGTGTTCAGGACAGAGGGAAAATATGACTTGATTCTGCCGCCATACTAAATAAAACTCCTGTTCCTTATTATGGCCTAATAGGTGGAAACATTTTTTTTTATAAACAGGTTTAAAATTTTTACTTTATTTTTTACAGAGGGCAAGGATTGGTGGAAGAAAGAATATGACTTTGTTAAGACTAAAAAAAAAGCCTTTTTTTTTTCTCATCTAACTGGGTCCTGGGCTTGATTATAAACTCCCTGGAGGAGAATGCAGTGGCCATTTGACATTCTCAGCACACACAGGAAGAGATATTTTAATGAGCAGAGCTACTTGGGCTCTTTTTTCGCTCTCTCTCTCTTTTTTTTTTTTTAGTGTCCAGAGTAGTCTCATGGAAATAGAGTGTCTATTTAAATAAATACGATTTCAAATCTGTCATATGAATTTGGATATGTTTCTCCCTGAGCAAGATCTACCTAGATTTGAAGCATCTTAAGTAAAATTTTGAGGATGGAAGGCTAAAGATTTAGAATGGGCCAAAGAATCCAATACAGGGAAAACTGGAAAACACAGAGAGGTCTGCTGAGTCCATGAGGATGGATTTCAAACTAAAAAGGTACCATCTGAAATTGGAGCTTTCCTTCACAAGTCTGATTAGATATTTTTGGCACCTCCCTCCAATGTCTTTCAACCTCCGTCTCAGCTTTCTGGTCCCCGTTTCTTTTCTATACGTTCCTCCGTCTCTTCCTCACCATCCCATTGTTTCTCTGGCTCGCTGGGATGCATCGTTTTTCTAAATGAGTCAACGTTCATGCCTCTGTTCTCACAAACGCCCACCCTGCTACCTCGGCTCGCAGGACTACTTCCATTTAAAACGCACACATCTCAGCTACCAGTCTACAGAAGCTGTTTCAGGTACAGTATTCAAGAAGCACATTAAAAACAACTGAAGCAAGCACATGCTTGGGAAATTTTATGGAATGGTAAAACATTTGTGCAGCTACTTCCCATAGAAAGGAGTGGGGTTTGGAAGGCCATTTTGTCTCTCACAGAAACTCAGCTGTTCTTAATTTTTTGCCACTCAGCACGTTGGAGAGCATGCCTCTCTCATTTACGTGCTCAGTTCGCAGGCAAGAGGCTAAATCAGACTTTCAGGGCCAGGCTGTCTCTGAACCTTCCTTTCCTTTAGCCTTCTCCTCCATTGGCACATGGATATTTTTTTCAGTATTTCCTGCAACACTTTTTATTTAGCTGCCGTGTATTCTGTAAGGTTACACACCATTCCTCTTGATAAACTTCTGCATTTTTCATTGCTATAACTTAGCAGCCTTTTCAGAGACATGGCTCACTTTTTAGAGAAATATATGGTCCATCTGTCATCACACAAAAGTGGACTTGACCACATGTCCTTTGAGAATTTTCAAACAACTCCCAGAGCAAGTATCGTGACTCTTTCTCAGCCTGATTGAATTCTACCCATAGCCTTTCCTGGGGCCAAGGAAATAGGAAAACTGATTAAAATTATGAAAACAGTATGTTTAATCATTCTTAAAACACTCTCAAAAGAAAAGCACTATTTAATCCATTGTGCAGATAGCTGGAGACACAAAGAGTCTAGTGGTTCAAAGGACTGTCTTTCTCAACTTTTCTACTATCTCATCAGTCAAATGTCCAAAGGGAACTGATGTAATATTCTTAAGTGGCCTAAAATACCAAAATGATCATTTTTCAAAGAATTCTATCTTCACTTAGACAGACTGTCCAGGAGTCTTTCATGACAGGATCTCTCATTACTACTAGAGCGATCTCCTTTCCAAACCACTCAGAAGGAAAAAGATTATTTATGAGTAACTTCCAACACTTTACATTGTATAAAAGTTTTCATGGGATTTTGAACAACTTTAAATCAAGAATGCTGCAAAAGAACGCATTCCTGTTTAACTCTAATTAACAAGGAACAAACTGGATTGAAATGTTTTTTGTTATTTTATCCATTTGGATGCAATAAAATTTGATGGCAACTGCATGGGTTTCAGAGTTCAAACTCAGTGTTCAGCCACCTACTGTGTGACCTGGTACAAGTTACCTCACTTCCAGAGCCTCGGTTTCTTCATCTGTAAGTTGGGGATAAGCCCAGCCTTATAGATTTGCTAAGGAGATGAAATAAGATAATGCATGCAAAGCAGTGATCGCAGGGTCTGACACACAGCATGCGTTAACACATGGGATTCACACTATAGGTTTAAACCAAAACATTGCATAATTATAATGTTTTGGCTTAGACTTTCAAAATTGTGAGGGATATTTTATACGACTCTAGGTTAGGTCTATCAATTTATTCATAGACTTCTCCATATCACCATTCTAACTTTTATATAAAAATTACAGAAAATAAGAACAAAACTATTTATGTACATTGAAACTTAATACCAAATGGTTTGGTATGAGAAGGGAGCAGGTGGAAATATCTTCAGGTATTCAAGTTAGTGTCCTTATCTTAGGTGCCCCAGAGGCAGACCCCACCCTGAGAGGAGGAAGCATAAGCTCGGGGTTTATTAGGGAAGCACCCCCGTGGAAAACCAGAAAGGGGGGGCAGGGAAGCAGCATAGGAAAGGGGACGGAGCAAAGAAGGGGCCACTTCAGGTCAAGCCCCGCCCCTCCCGGATCCTGCAGGGGAGCTCTGACGTACGAATTGTGCCCGGGGTTGGGTTAATCCTTGCTCAAGGCAAGGGAGCTAGGCGTGGCACCCTTTGGTCTTTGGCTACAGGCTGTGGACTGGGGGTCAGAAAGGGAATGCAAACTCCAGGTGCTTTGGACTCTGTGTAAGTGGACAAAGCAGCTCCAGTGGCCCAAGGGCAGCCCTCCAGAAAGAATGGGGGGCTGTGAAAACCCCAGACACACTGAAGTGGGAGGGGGGTAGTAAGGGGGTGGAGGGCAGGGGGAGATGAGTACCCAGCAGAAGTCCAAGAATACAGGGATCTAAGGGAACCTGGCCAGAGCCCTGAGCAGCATCTACTCCATCACACAGCTGACCTGGTACCCATGAGCCCAGCCTCGTGAGGGAGCTGATTCACAACTATAAGGGATTAACTGTTTAAAAGTCAAACAAGGAAATAAAATAGCATATTTTTCCCGGCTGCCTGCTTTGCATTCCTTCAAGAAGGCCTTCACTTAAAGAAAAGACTGAAAATTGAGCAAATCCTTGGACACACTCTGGCCCCAATTTGCGCCGATTTACTCCATTTCCATTCTGGTCCAAGACTATCAGCCGAGGTAAACTCCAAAGCTCCAAGAGTGATTATAGAGCCCTTCAATTCTAATGCACTTTGCAGTTCACAAATCATTACCAAATGTGTTATCTGACTGTCCACAACCCCATGAAATAGGTATAACAGGCATTATACGCTACCCCAGTCCCAATTTAACAGATGAAAACCCGAGGCTCGGAAGTTAAACGCCATGCCCAAGGTCATATGACAAATGGAAGAATTGGAACTCAATCCGGCTTTCCTAATTCCAGAGCTTTTTCTAATACATCAGTGTCTGAATGGAGACATACCAGGTAGCTGTAAGATGGCACTACGGTAGTGACCCTCTGCTGGCTGTCTGCCTTTGGATACACTCTGGACCCTCAACAGTCCTACCAGTTAAGACTCTCAATTGAGTTCACTTGTGATGTGAAGGAGGGTCAGGTACTCTTGGGTTTCAGGGTCCCCTCTGATGACTCTCAGTCCTTCACCCACTCTTTATTTATTTATTTATTTATTTATTTATGGCTGTGTTGGGTCTTTGTTTCGTGCGAGGGCTTTCTCTAGTTGCGGCAAGCGGGGACCACTCTTCATCGCGGTGCACGGGCCTCTCACTATCGCAGCCTCTCCTGTTGCAGAGCACAGGCTCCAGACGCGCAAGCTCAGTAACTGTGGCTCACGGGCCTAGTTGCTCCGCGTCATGTGGGATCTTCCCAGACCAGGGCTCGAACCCGTGTCCCCTGCATTGGCAGGCAGATTCTCAACCACTGCGCCACCAGGGAAGCCCTGTATTTCTATTATAGGATGAATAGCACCTTTACACTTATTTAGTTTACGTGTCTGCTTCCTCTTTCCCTTCATCTCGAGGGTCTGTAGTTTCTTCCAAGGTGGGAAATTAGTTTTATTTATTTTTGCATTCCCAGTATCTAACATAGTGTTGACATTTCACTGGTGCTCGATACATTTTTATTGAATTAAAAATGTCCATCGACAGAGGAATGGATAAAAAAAGATGTGGTACATATATACAATGAAACATTAGCCATAAAAAAGAATGAAATAGTACCATTTGCAGCAACATGGATGGACCCGGAGATTATCATACTAAGTGAAGTGAGTCAGAAAGAGGAAGACAAATATCATATGATATCACTTATATGCGGAATCTTAAAAAAAATGATACAAATGAACTTATTTACAAAACAGAAACAGACTCACGGACTTAGAGGACAAACTTATGGTTACCAGGGGAAAAGGATGGGGGGGGAGGGATAAACTGGGAGTTCGGAATTGACATATACACACTGCTATATTTAAAATAGATAACCAGGGGGACTTCCCTGGTGGCTCAGTGGTTAAGAATCTGCCTGCCAATGCAGGGGACACAGGTTCAGTCCCTGGTCCGGGAAGATCTCACATGCTGAGGAGCAACTAAGCCCGTGAGCCACAACTACTGAGCCCGCACACCACATCTACTGAGCCCACGCAGCTAGAGCCCATGCTCCACAACAAAAGAAGCCACCGCAATGAGAAGCCCGCACACCGCAACGAAGAGTAGCCCCCACTCACCACAACTAGAGAAAGCCCGCGCGCAGCAACGAAGACCCAACACAGCCAAAAATATAAATAAGTAAATAAATAAATAAAATAAAATAGATAACCAGGGACTTCCCTGGTGGTCCAGGGTAAAGAATCCGCCTTACAATGCAGGGGACAGGGGTTCAATCCCTGGTCAGGGAACTAAGATCCCACATGCCTCGGGGCAACTAAGCCCGTGCGCCACAACTACTGAGCTCACACGCCCTGAAGCCTGCACACCACAACTAGAGAGAAGCCCATGCACCACAACGAAGAGCCTGCACCACAATGAAAGATCCTGCACACCTCAACGAAGATCCCGTGTGCTGCAACTAAGACCCGACACAGCCAAAAATAAATACATAAATAACAAATAAATCTTTAAATACAAAAAAAGAAACTTGTACTTTTAAAAAAATAACCAACAAGGACCTACTGTATAGCACAGGGAACTCTGCTCCATATTCTGTAATAACCTAAATGGGAAAAGAATTTGAAAAAGAATAGATACATGTATATGTATAACTGAATCACTTTGCTGTACACCTGAAACTAACACAACATTGTTAATCAACTGTATGCCAATATAAAATAAAAATTTTAAATAAAACATACATGTATTTTTAAAAAGATCATGTACATTGGATTGTCAAGATAAATATATTGAAAACTAGAATAGTATCTATGTCAACACAGTGTATATGTTTCCTCATCATAATTTCAATATTAATTTTACCCATTTTCAAAATAAATGAGAATTTTAAAATTATTATTATTTAAAAAAAAAGAAACACCAACTTAGAAAGCTAGACCGGTTCCATAAACCATCTGATGAAGATGGGACAGATGTTACAGCCATTGTCTTATCAACCTCTCCATTCCGTCCACTTAGCTTAGAAATAACCCTGTCTTCTTAAGGGACTATGTCCATGCAGGGTACCACGCCACAAATTTGAGACACTCTTGGCTTCTATCTCTCAGTAAGCAAATTCTTTCTCCAAGGGAGTTACTCTTGGTTTTCAGATGGCCACTCCTGACGAGAGAGCTGAGAGATTTTTAATAAACATTTCTACAGAGCGAGATAAACACGTCTACATCCCCCATTCCAAGCCACAGTTTCATCTCAGCAGACAACAAAGGCTAGAACCTGCCAATTTCAAAGAATGCCATGCCTCCACATCCTTTTTCTGTTACAGACATTAGTAGACTGATGCTTCAGACACCAAATAGTTAATATTATAAAATTTATGAAAGTATGATTTCTTAAAAAAATTCATACAAGCTGGGGCAACTCGTTAAGTGTTAAGGTGTGTTTACATGTTTCTCAATGTGACTTAGCTCTCACTAGAGAGCTGGGCTTCCAGATGGTCAGGCCCCATCTTGGTCATCTCTGTGGCCCTGGTGCCCAGCACACAGCTTTGACACCGAGTGCTCACTGGTAGAGACGAAGATAAATTAATGAGAGCCATAAGAGGAAAGTCAAAAATGACTAATCATAATATGTTTTTTCCATTACTTGCCTTTAGTTGAGGAATTAGAACAGATAGTATCTTTGTCATTCCTTTTAGCTAAGTGACCCTAACTTTGATGAACATTGTAATTTCTTATGCTATACATAAAGGCCAGATCTCTAACAAGGTGAGGTGTGTGAAGGAAGAAGAGTCGATCTCATTCACACTGTGACCCAGGCCTGTTTATACGTCCCTTTACAAGGAAAGGAATGACTTTGTTTTAATTAAGTTCCCATTAGACTTAAACTCTTCTTTATCTCCCCAATGTTTTATTTTGAAAGTTCTCAAACCTACAAAGATGTTGCAGTAATATAATGAACACTCACATGTCCTTAATCTAGATTTACCAATTCTCAACAGATTAGTATTTTGCTTTATTTCTCTCCCAAATATTTGTATTTCGTAATTGTATATATATATATATACACACATACACACATGTGTATATTTATTTCCATTTTTCTCAACTATTTAAAAATAAGCTGCAAACATGATAATTCACCTTAAACTCCCCACTATGTGTCTCCTAAGAGCAAAGGCATTCTCCTTCCCAACTACAACATGATTATCACATGAAATACATGTAATATTACACAAGAATATTATTAAGTCCTCATTCAAATTTCCCTATTGTCATCAAAATGTTCTTTACAGCTGTGCTCTGTGTGTGTGTGACATCCAGAATCCAACCAAGGAATCCCCCTTACTTTTGGCTGCCAGGCCTCTTTTTCGTCCTCTGTAACCTAGGACAGGCCCTAGGTCTGTCTGTTATTGTCTTTCATGACATTGATATTTTTGAAGAATCCAGCTAATTGTCTTGCAGATGTAGACCGTTTCCTGATCTGGATTTTTCTGATTCTTACCTCGTGACTGTATCAGGTTGAACGTTCTTTGGAAGCTTCAGTGCTACGTGGGTGACGGTTTCTACTTTCCTTGCATCACATCAGCAGGCATGCCATGTGCGTCGATCCCATCGTTGATGAGCCAAAGGCTGACCTCTTCTTTAACACAATATGTGTCAGATTTATCCATTGTAAAAGTACCTTTTCCCTGTTTGTATTGAACGCATCATCTGTGGGTAACACGTGAAGACTGTGTGACTATCTTGTTCCCCCACAAACATTTACATAATGGGCTTCACATCCATTGATAATCCTTGCCTGAATTGATAATAGAGGTGGTTGTAGAGCAGTGATTTTTTTTTTAATTGAATAGTACATTTATTTATTTATTTATTTATTCATTCTTGGCTGTGTTCGGTCTTCGTTTCTGTGCGAGGGCTTTCTCCAGCTGCGGCAAGCGGGGGCCTCTCACTATCGCGGCCTCTCTTGTTGCAGGGCACAGGCTCCAGACGCGCAGGCTCAGTAGTTGTGGCTCACGGGCCTAGTTGCTCCGCGGCATGTGGGATCCTCCCAGACCAGGGCTCGAACCCGTGTCCCCTGCATTGGCAGGCAGATTCTCAACCACTGCGCCACCAGGGAAGCCCAGAGCAGTGATTTTTCAATTCTATTATTCATTTTACGTTTGTAAGCTGGCTTTCTTCTGCGCAAAAGAGTCCCTCCCATCCCCTCTTTTTTAAATATCCCTGTGCACTCACATATTCTTTTTTATTCGTGGTTATAATACATTTTCATTTTTTTGTTTGTTTTGCTAAATCTTTCCATTTTATTTATTTACTTATTTATTTATTTATTTTTAAACTTTCTATTCTATATTGGAGTATAGCCGATTAACAATGTTGCGATAGCGCCAGGTGCACAAATTCTACCATCTGAGGTCGCCCATGCGTTAGCTGTCTGCTAACTCTCCTTGTCCAGATGCAAGTGGCAGAAAGGCGTCCATCTTTTTTATTTTTATCTCTTTTTTTTTTTTTCCCATCTTTCTTCTTTAACGGAAGCTCAGTTCTTTAAAATGATTCTGTTTGAACAGCTACTCTGGAGGCTTTCACGATAGACTCCACTTCGACCAAACGTTGAAAGAATTTTAAAATAGGAATTTGGCATCTTTTCTGCTCACCCTACTTATTGTTTCCTTTACATCTAGTTCCAAGGGGGTGGATTAAATGGCTTACTAGATTTTTTTCTTCTTTCAAAAAGCTACATTTTCCAAAACGGCGGCCTGCCATTTAAAGCACAGTCATTAGGCGTCTCTGTTGTGGATTTAAACTGGCTGCTGCTAAAAGCTGAAAGGGCCATTTTTAAAGCAGCCCTTAGGCTTCAGGAGCCAAGAGGGTCCTAAAATCTAAAGTGTCTCTACTTTTACTGGGGGGAAAAACGTTAATGTTTTTAACCAGGAGAGAGCAGATATTTTCACTAGTATTTTTCCTTCACGGTCATCATAATTAAGAATAGCACTCATTAAGGAGCTTTGGCTAGCATATATTTACATATCAATATACTTTTCTGAAAATGTCATTAGTTTGTAAGCCGCCTTTCATTATTCCTATCTTAAACCTTTATAGGGGACTTCTCTGGTGTCACAGTGGTTAAGAATCTGCCTGCCAATGCAGGGGACACGGGTTCGAGCCCTGGTCCGGGAAGATCCCACATACCACAGAGCAATTAAGCCCATGAGCCACAACTGCTGAGCCTACGCTCTAGAGCCTGTGCGCCACAACTACTGAGCCCGCATGCCTAGAGCCCGTGCTCTGCAACAAGAGAAGCCACCGCAATGAGAAGCCCGCACACTGCAACGAAGAGTAGCCCCCTCTCACCGCAACTAGAGAGAGCCTGAGTGCAGCAACGAAGACCTGACGCAGACAAAATAAATAAATAAATAATTTTATTTAAAAAAAAAAAAAAAAACCTGTATAGGGATGCTTCAAAGAGGCACCTTTTATGATTTTGATTTTGTCAATAACATTTTACATAAATCTTCAATAAATAAATATAACGTATTTTTAGTTAAATGCTTATAAGGGCCTTCATTCATAAGCCAACAAAATATATATTATTGACGTTATAACAAGCATTTTTTGTTTCCATAAGGAAAGGTACAGCGTATTATGCTAAAACAACATATTTTAAATAATGTTTTTGCTATAATTTATCACCTATGACCCTGAAAGTGACCCCCTAGGACTTGAACACCTTATGAAAAGAGAAGAAAAGCCTCACCTTTTTCTAAAGAAGACACAGAGGTGACTGATTCTAGGTCAAATATTGATACCTTGGTGCCAAGCCGTGCTGGTTAAATGATTTGAAGACATCATTGAACAAATGTATAATTTATAAATAACAACGTTCAGGAGGCCTTCCTTGACAGTTTAGCTATTCCTGGCGATGTGAGTCTAGGTATTAGCTGAGCAGAGATGGCTCATGGTTAGAAAGCCCTCATTCAGCTGTCGAGGAACTTCTCTTTGGGTTCAAGTGTGTCTTATCAGAAATGGTCCCTTCTAGTAGAATTTATTCTGGGACTGCTCTTTCTCGGCCCCCATCTCTCCATATATGCCTAAAAAAGCTCTAATGGACCACAGTCAGCAAGAATCTATCAACTGCCAAAAGGGTGCATCCACCCACACCAGGTGGCTTCTGGTACTTCGATGCTCCTTTTTTTTTTTACTGCGAACAGTGAAACTGGCCTGTCTTTGCTTTAGCCGGAAGCACTCTGCGATTGCTAGTGGTCAAATACCTCTCATTCAAGGAAAGTTTAGTCTGAGCCTTAATTATAAACATTGCAACGTTTGACTAAGGGTTGAAACTTCTTATCACGATTTGTCAAGAATGGGATAATGTTTATAAATTACCCTCAGTCCATTCAGAGCTCTAAAAACCAATCTAACGCATGGTACGTTTAGATGATTTAAATAAAATTATTTAATAAAAACTGGGATTGGTTTATTTTTTGTGAGACAGAAATTATAAGAAACAAACATTCTTGGAATTATACAAGAAATTTCTAGGGGTTACTCCAACTGAACTGTTGTCATTCATGCCCTAAGATATTTGATCAGTTACTCATTCAGCAATTTTGGCAAGAAAAAAGAATTGTTAATAATTAAAATGCCCATCCATTTAAAGTTAATTGTTAATTGATAATCTATTGATAAGAGATTGATTAATGAATAATGGACTACCATACAACCATGTAAAAATAGCTCTATCTAAATTGACTGGTTCAAGATACAGTCTCTAGTGAAAAATGCAATTTATTGAATAGCATGTATCATATGATCTCACTTCTATTATGCTCTATATGCATAATTATAATACATATTTTAAATCTGAAATCTAACCTACAATTAGGACATATCTGTATACAAAGACAGTACATACTTTATACACACACACACACACATAATGGGTATGAATTATTTTCATGGCCAGAGGAAGAAATCAATTAAGATTTTATAAATAAAGAGGATTCTCTAGTGATATGGTAAAATATTGACAATATATCAACTTAGAGAAAAAAAAGTTACAAAGCAGCATACGTGGTGTGATCCTAACGTTGTAAAAGAAATGTGTGTATGCACATGTATGCAAGTAAGCATATGTAGTTGCACAGAAAAAAAACTGAAATAGTCTCCAAAATGTGGAAAGTGTCTGTTTCTGGAAGGCAGGGTATGGTTGGATTTTTTCCCTTCTTTGATATTTTCGTCATTGTCCTTTTCTTTATTTTCCAAAGTTTCTATAATAAACATCAATTATTTTGCAATCAATGTAACACTTTTTAAAGAAAAAGGCTGGGTGCAAGGGAGCTTCTTGCAGCCTTGTTTGTAATAGCCAAAATATGGCAAGACACACATCAGATGGGTAACAGTGCTTACCTTGAATCGGGGTGAGGACGAGGACAGGAGGATAGGAATGGAGAAGGGTAGACAGACTATACAACGCGTGTGTGTGTGTGTGTGTGTGTGTGTGTGTGTGTGTAGTGTATATCTATACTATATCTACACTATATATTTATATATACACACATAACGCATGATTCAGCTAGGAGTCCAACATGCCAGGATCAACATGCTTTATTCTGTTTGCCCTGCCCAGCTGAGTCTTTCACTTCCTAATCGCAGGGATGGGACCAGATGAAGTGAGCTGGCTCAGTCTGATTCTGGACCATTAGTCCATAAAAGTCTCTCTGATGTTGTTCAAGGTGTCAGCATCTCCAGCAAGCCTTCCTGAACAGCTCTCTCCATCCCATCTGCTGTTAGGTGCTCCTTTTCAGTGCTCCCAGAATAACTGTTATCACTGCACTGGGAAAATTCTATTTTATTGTAGGTCTCAGCTTGCCTGTGTGTCTTCCCCAGCAGGCTGTATTACCTTATCTTCTTTGTACCCCTACCACCTGTACAGTGCAGCACGTAGTAGGTGCTCATTAAAGACAGGTGTGTATTGCTGGATTGAATGAATGAATAACCAGATCCATTCATGGAGAAACCGGCCAGAAGGATGGAAAGCACCAGTCACTCCGGGGGCTGCTCCATGACAAATTCGAATGCCAAAGTCAAACCCTAAAATCACTCCACAACCTGATACCTTTCTAAATCAAGACACCAATTCGGATGTTACATGTCAAGGCCTGAAATACTGTAATGTATGTGACCCCAAATGGGGAAATAACATCCCAAGAACAAAAATCTGTTCCTGGGTGGCTGTGAGAAAAATATCTAGATATTGCAGTGGTTTCCAGTCTTCCAAAGCTTAATTCTACCAGAGTCTTCTTCCATAATATTTAATTCTTCTTGATAGGGGGAAATTAAATCTATCTATGTTTAAATTAATTTTTAAGTAACAATTAATTTTGTTAGATTCCCACAAGAATCACTGATCTAAAGTCAGTTGCACTCTGCCTGAATGAGGACCAAAACTGATGTCCATGGTAAAGGTAAAAAGTAAATTGCCTAGTTAATGAACTCCCATCTATTCAATATCTTACTCTAATCGGAAGAAGTGTGGCATCCAAGGTGTAGATTTGCATCTATAAAATACTCCTGCATTTTTCGATAATCTCCTTGTCACACCTGCCACAACGCATTAGCAGGATAAAGACACCAACGTGGAAGAGGCAGGAGGCACGACCCTGCAGAAGCAGGAACAGGACACCGGGATCGGTCCATGAGATCAAGAACAGAACAGTGGGCTGAGCGGATTGTCCAATGAGAGCTTTGTGAGCTAATGAAGTAACAGGAGACAGGGATGTCCTGAGGCCAGCCCCAGGCATTGCCTTGGGTCATGTTCCAAAATATAACATTAGGGACCATGTCGCTGCCACTCTCTTGACTTCAAGTACCATCTATGCTGGGAAATTGTGTTTCTAAACATCTCTCTCCAGAGTAGGCCACGAGGAACAGACATGCTCTTTTGGACCCAGTTTTCTGGCCTGATTGTTTCCCTTGGCCTTGATCCCTCCTGGTTTTGGCTTCTTCTTCCTTTTCCCCTGCCTGTCCCAGAGGTCTCAACAGTCCAAGTGTTGGCACTGAGGACCCTTTCAATTACAAGATGTTTATTAGGTGATACGTTCCTCGGTCGTTTCATACCACGCGAACTCTGCCCTCTTATAAATTATCATGTGTTACTCATTCCACATATTTTGGATTTTAAACAAGTGAGGGCTTACATTAGTCTCCAATTCATCATTTCCCAAACTGTGTTCTACTGAGAAACCTGAAAAGTGTTCCTTTAGTACGAATGATGGACGTGTGTGCTATTTACCTAACAGAGAGTTGATGTTTCTCATCGCACAGGACTGGAGGAAAGAAAGCCGTTCTGGGATCCAATCTTCACTTTATTGCCATTTCCCAGATGGTCATGGGCGGATCCCTCTCCTCTCTGGCTCCAGCTTCCCTGTTGCAAAATAACAACTTGAACCAGAGCCTCTCTGCGGTCAAGTCCAGCCAGGCGTCTACAGGCATTCAAGTAACGTCCAGGATAAGAGTCTTTAAGTTATCTTTCAGATAAAGAAATTTTTTTGAAAAGCTATGTGTGGTTCCCACAAATATGCCAGAGTCCACATCATTCCAGAGTATCTGATACTTAAAGAGCAAGGCCTGGCACTAAAGTGACAGAAAGAAATCTGAAAGGGGAGTAACCAAAGCCAAAAAATGTGTTTTCCTTGAGATATTTAAATGAATCTATGAGTCTAGATGTAATAAGTATTAACTGCTTGGTCAAACTCTTGAATATCATGATGTTTTAAAATCATATATCTTTCTTAAGCTCATATATTAATGCTATAGCCAATTCTGTACCCTAAAAATCAGTTCAAAGAGATTTACCCAGATTTACTCACTCATTAATTCATTTGAGAACTAGAAATATAAAGAACTGGGTTTGAGTCACAAGTTCTTATACTTGGGAAATTCATTCAGTTCTTTCCTCCTAAATTTCATCACTGAAGGAGTAACAGTAGTTGAGCAATAAATGGTACTTGTTTAAAAAAATGCTTCTTTAAAGAAATGTGAAGAGATTCAAGATGCCCATAATTGTGTAAACGTCTCCAGAAAGTTGCAGAGGGAAGAAATATCAACCCAGGGACTCTCAAAGTTCTTGTTTATTAGTAATAACTTTTCTTGAGTGCATCACCTATTAACACCTTATGGGACACAAGTGTGCCTTGGAACATCAGTTGGAAAACACGGTTCTAATTTTATCACATAACCGTAAGTTAATTCCTTTCAATGAGATTTTAGTCTCTCCTGTTTATTACAGCCACCACAGAGAATATAACAGGTACTCAACAAATATGTGCTAACTTAAACTTAGAAGGACTTGTGAGGAGTATGGGCAGGCTGAAGCCTCAGCAGACACGGTGCCCCATGTGTCAGTGGTCAAACTGGCCTAAGAGCATCCCCAAGGAACCCAGGAAATGCTTCCAGAGCTGCCTAGGCTGCCAAGGGAGGCCAGATTGGCTGCAACCCTCTGTGTCTGCCTTTGGGTCACGAGGGACAGTCTGCAGGACATGGTGACCTCTCACTCAGCAGGACCAACTACAGAATTTGCAAAATGAACACGCAGATCCTTTGCCTAAAAGTTATTAAGAATTTCAAGACAGTAACAGCAGAGGATTAAACCAAGAGTGAGGCCCTTTTTAGTAACAGGCACAGTGTAACTATACAGACTGCAAGCCCCCAAAGCTGGCCCTGCTGCTCGAAGCTGGGAGGAAAGCTGAAGGCAGCAATGGACACCAGGGGACTGCTGGGTGAGAAGTTACAGTGTGCTCATTAATAACTCAGAGAGCCCTCTGTCCAGGAATGGCTTCCTTCTGCATCCTTCCCTTGGACTAAGGCAGGTAGAAATACTTGGTGACCTCGTGGCAAAGAGAAAAGAGAAGCTGATTCAATGATTGAATTCAGCATCCTAGACTCTGCTTATGCATAGTGTCAGAAGAAGTCTGACTGATCCCATGGGTGGCCCTCCTGCCATGAGGTGGTGAGTCACGGTAAAGATGCAGGGAGGTGGCTTGGGATTCAAAAGGAGTATTTGGAGGAGCAGCAATGTTATAGCAATGAGGCAGTTTCTTTTTCATATAGATGGGAGCCTGTAAATGTACACATGAAAGAAATTAAACATGGCAATACAGTATTATTCCTAAGTAACCCAAAGGGATTGATCTTTCATTTATTCTAGAATAACGACAATATTTTAAAAAAATAGTCTAGAAGGGAATTCTATTTCCAGCATGATAGTGTGAGGACTTCCAAGGACCCTCTCCCCAGGGAAACTGGTAAAAGTTAAAAAAAAAAAAAAAACTGTTAAAAGTCTCTGGAGGGGCTTCCCTTGTGGTGCAGTGGTTAAAAATCCACCTGCCAATGCAGGGGACACAGGTTCGTGCCCTGGTCCGGAAGATCCCACATACCGCGGAGCAACTAAGCCTGTGTGCCACAACTACTGAGCCTGTGCTCTAGAGCCCACGAGCCACAACTACTGAGCCCATGTGCCACAACTACTGAAGCCCGTGCCCCTAGAGCCCATGCTCCACAACAAGAGAAGCCACCGCAATGAGAAGCCCGCGCACCGCAACGAAGAGTAGCCTCTCTCACCGCAGCTAGAGAAAGTCCGTGCACAGCAACAAAGACCCAACGCAGCCAAAAATAAATAAATAAAATAAATTTTTTAAAAAAAGTCTCTGGAAATTGTCCTAAGGGCATACAGCAAATGAAGACACATTTATTCAAGAAAACATAAAAACTCTGTGAGAACAATGAGAGTCAGTGGTATTTGACCAAGACCTGCTCCCTCCCTCCCTTCCTCCCCTTCCCAGCTCAGTGATGCAAAACTCCACTCCAGACGCAGCAGCCAAGAACACAGAGCTCCCTCATGCCTCAGTCCCTGGTCAAAAAGCTATATTCTCTGTTTTCTATGCTCTAGCTTTCTTCCATTCATGGAATAAGAAAGGACCCTTTTTAATAAATAAGTAATGATCCTAAATTGTATCATCCAAACCTAGTCTTTTCCAGCCTCAAATCCCATGCCCAGGATCACTTGAAAGCACTGGGATATGTTTTCAACAAGATGTCTTACTCACTAAATGCTGCTTTGTTTGGCTTCTGAACCAATACAGTCTGTTAAAAGTTTGAAAAAAAAAAATTTTTAACCTTAGATTAGTGTATCTAGAAACAATGCAAAAATTAGAAAACATAGGACTAACGGAAATGGCTTTTTCTCTCTGCTAGAGTTTTCCTTTCAGGTTTCCCAATTTTTGTTATATGTTGATCCTGGTTTGAAGAACCAGGCTTACCTTAATGACTATGTGAAAAATAAACTTCTGGAGGCAACTTCTCATGTAAGATTGAAAACAAAGCCTTCTGGGGTAGGAAAACGATTAGTCTAAATAAGGATTAATGACTCATATTCAAGTAGTTGGCAGGTGGTTACCAGGGATGTCAGTTGTGAGGTCCAAAAACACAAGGGGGCACTCTCTGTACTTGAGGGACCACAAGGAGGTAGGGCAATTCCTTCATCAACATGAGCTGAACAGAGAACCACTGAACACCTCAACTGTGACAGCTGCCTTTGTTTCACCTTGAGATTGAATGGCTATTGTTCATCAAATATTTACATGTGTCTGCCACATAATAGATAAAAAAAGTTTGATTAATTGAATTATTAGCTTCCAGAAACATTTTGATTAAAAATATTATGTCATATTTAAAGTAATGAAGGGGAAAAACCTACAACCAAGATTACTCTACCCAGCAAGGATCTCATTCAGATTTGACCGAGAAATTAAAAACTTTACAGACAAGCAAAAGCTAAGAGAATTCAGCACCATCAAACCAGCTTTATAACAAATACTAAAGGAACTTCTCTAGGCAGGAAACACAAGAGAAGGAAAAGACCTACAATAACAAACCCAAAACAATTAAGAAAATGGTAATAGGAACATGCACATCGATAATTACCTTCAATGTAAATGGATTAAATGCTCCCACCAAATACTTAGACTGGCTGAATGGATATAAAAACAAGACCCGTATATATGCTGTCTACAAGAGACCCACTTCAGACCTAGGGACACACATAGACTGAAAGTGAGGGGATGGAAATAGATATTCCATGCAAATGGAAATCAAAAGAAAGCTGGAGTAGCAATTCTCATATCAGACAAAATAGAAAATCTAAAACAAAGACTATTGCAAGAGACAAAGAAGGACACAACATAATTATCAAGGGATCAATCCAAGAAGAAGATATAACAATTGCAAATATTTATGCACCCAACATAGGAGCACCTCAATACATAAGGCAAATACTAACAGCCATAAAAGGGGAAATCGACAGTAACACAATCATAGTAGGGGCCTTTAACACCCCACTTTCACCAATGGACAGATCATCCAAAATGAAAATAAATAAGGAAACACAAGCTTTAAATGATACATTAAACAAGATGGACTTAATTGATATTTATAGGACATTCCATCCAAAAACAACAGAATACACTTTCTTCTCAAGTGCTCATGGAACATTCTCCAGGATCGATCATATCTTGGGTCACAAATCAAGCCTTGGTAAATTTAAGAAAATTGAAATCATATCAAGTATCTTTTCCGCCCACAATGCTATGAGACTAGATATCAATTACAGGGGAAAATCTTTTAAAAATACAAACACATGGAGGCTAAACAATACACTACTTAATAACCAAGAGATCACTGAAGAAGTCAAAGAAGAAATCAAAAAATACCTAGAAACAAATGACAATGAAAACATGACGACCCAAAACCTATGGGATGCAGCAAAAGCAGTTCTAAGAGGGAAGTTTATAGCAATACAATCCTACCTTACGAAACAAGAAACACCTCAAATAAACAACCTAAACTTACACCTAAAGAAATTAGAGAAGGAAGAACAAAAAACCCCCAAAGTTAGCAGAAGGAAAGAAATCATAAAGATTAGATCAGAAATAAATGAAAAAGAAATGAAGGAAACGATAGCAAAGATCAATAAAACTAAAAGCTGGTTCTTTGAGAATATAAACAAAATTGATAAACCATTAGCCAGACTCATCAAGAGAAAAAGGGAGAAGACTCAAATCAATAGAATTAGAAATGAAAAAGAAGTAACAACTGACACTGCAGAAATACAAAGGATCATGAGAGATTACTACAAGCAACTCTATGCCAATAAAATGGACAACCTGGAAGAAATGGACAAATTCTTAGAAATGCACAACCTGCCGAGACTGAACCAGGAAGAAATAGAAAATATGAACAGACCATTCACAAGCACTGAAATTGAAACTGTGATTAAAAATCTTCCAACAAACAAAAACCCAGGACCAGATGGCTTCACAGGCGAATTTTATCAAACATTTAGAGAAGAGCTAACACCTATCCTTCTCAAACTCTTCCAAAATATAGCAGAGGGAGGAACACGCCCAAACTCATTCTATGAGGCCACCATCACCCTGATACCAAAACCAGACAAAGATGTCACAAAGAAGGAAAACTACAGGCCAGTATCACTGGTGAACATAGATGCAAAAATCCTCAACAAAATACTGGCAAACAGAATCCAACAGCACATTAAAAGGATCATACACCAAGATCAAGTTGGGTTTATCCCAGGAATGCAAGGATTCTTCAGTATACACAAATCAATCAATGTGATACACCATATTAACAAACTGAAGGAGAAAAACCATATGATCATCTCAGTAGATGCAGAGAAAGCTTTCGACAAAATTCAACACCCATTTATTATAAAAACCCTGCAGAAAGTAGGCATAGAGGAACTTACCTCAACATAATAAAGGCCACATATGACAAACCCACAGCCAACATCGTCGTCAATGGTGAAAAACTGAAACCATTTCCACTAAGATCAGGAACAAGACAAGGTTGCCCACTCTCACCACTATTATTCAACATAGTTTTGGAAGTTTTAGTCACAGCAATCAGAGAAGAAAAAGAAATAAAAGGAATCCAAATCGGAAAAGAAGAAATAAAGCTGTCACTGTTTGCAGATGACATGATACTATACATAGAGAATCCTAAAGATGCTACCAGAAAACTACTAGAGCTAATCAATGAATTTGGTAAAGTTGCAGGATACAAAATTAATGCACAGAAATCTCTTGCATTCCTATACACTAATGATGAAAAATCTGAAAGTGAAATTAAGAAAACGCTCCCATTTACCATTGCAACAAAAAGAATAAAATACCTAGGAATAAACCTACCTAAGGAGACAAAAGACCTGCATGCAGAAAATTACAAGACACTGATGAAAGAAATTAAAGATGATACAAATAGATGGAGAGATATAACATGTTCTGGGATTGGAAGAATCAACATTGTGAAAATGACTCTACTACCCAAAGCAATCTACAGATTCAGTGCAATCCCTATCAAACTACCACTGGCATTTTTCACAGAACTAGAACAAAAAAATCTCACAATTTGTATGGAAACACAAAAGACCCCAAATAGCCAAAGCAATCTTGAGAAAGAAAAACAGAGCTGGAGGAATCAGGCTCCCTGACTTCAGACTATACTACAAAGCTACAGTAATCAAGACAGTATGGTACTGGCACAAAAACAGAAATATAGATCAATGGAACAGGATAGAAAGTCCAGAGATAAACCCACGCACATATGGTCACCTTACTTTTGATAAAGGAGGCAAGAATATACAATGGAGAAAAGACAGCCTCTTTGATAAGTGGTGCTGGGAAAACTGGATAGCTACATGTAAAAGAATGAAATTAGAACACTCCCTAACACCACACACAAAAATAAATTCAAAATGGATTAAAGAACTAAATGTAAGGCCAGACACTATCAAACTCTTTGAGGAAAACATAGGCAGAACACTCTATGACATAAATCACAGCAAGATCCTTTTTGACCCAACTCCTAGAGAAATGGAAATAAAAACAAAAGTAAACAAATGGGACCTAATGAAACTTAAAAGCTTTTTCACAGCAAAGAAAACCATAAACAAGATGAAAAGACAACCCTCAGAATGGGAGAAAATATTTGCAAAGGAAGCAACTGACAAAGGATTAATCTCCAAAATTTACAAGCAGCTCATGCAGCTCAATATCAAAAAAACAAACAACCCAATCCAAAAATAGGCAGACGACCTAAATAGACATTTCTCCAAAGAAGATATACAGATTGCCAACAAACACATGAAAGAATGCTCTACATCATTAGTCACTAGAGAAATGCAAATCAAAACTACAATGCGATATCATCTCACACCGGTCAGAATGGCCATCATCAAAAAATCTACAAACAATAAATGCTGGAGAGGGTGTGGAGAAAAGGGAACCCTCCTACACTGTTGGTGGGAATGTAAATTGATACAGCCACTATGGAGAACAGTATGGAGGTTCCTTACAAAACTAAAAATAGAACTACCACACAACCCAGCAATCCCACTACTGGGCATATACCCTGAGAAAACCATAATTCAAAAAGAGTCATGTACCACAATGTTCACTGCAGCTCTATTTACAATAGCCAGGACATGGAAGCAACCTAAGTGTCCATCAACAGATGAATGGATAAAGAAGATGTGGCACATATATACAATGGAATATTACTCAGCCATAAAAAGAAACGAAATTGAGTTATTTGTCATGAGGTGGATGGACCTAGAGTCTGTCATACAGAGTGAAGTAAGTCAGAAAGAGAAAAACAAATACCATATGCTAACACATATATATGGAATCTAAGAAAAAAAAAATGGTCATGAAGAACCAGGGGCAAGACGGGAATAAAGACACAGACCTACTAGAGAATGGACTTGAGGACACGGGGAGGGGGAAGGGTAAGCTGAGACAAAGTGAGAGAGTGGCATGGACATATATACACTACCAAATGTAAAATAGATAGCTAGTGGGAAGCAGCCGCATAGCACAGGGAGATCAGCTCGGTGCTTTGTGACCACCTAGAGGGGTGGGATAGGGAGGGTGGGAGGCAAGGAGACGCAAGAGGGAAGAGATATGGGGATATATGTATATGTATAACTGATTCACTTTGTTATAAAGCAGAAACTAACATACCATTGTAAAGCAATTATACTCCAATAAAGATGTGAAAAAAAAAATATTATGTCAGAGACAAAAAAAATTAAGACCATACAAGCTAAAACTTATATTCACAGCTTAGGAATTTTTGAGACATTTGAAAGTTATGTCAAAAAACAAACAACAGCAATAAAAACACAATTACAAAAATTCTCATCTTTTTTTTTTTTAAATGGTACTGCTTTTTTTTTTTTTTCTTGTTTATTTTTGGCTGCGTTGGGTCTTTGTTGTGGTGCGTGGACTTTTCATTGTGGTGGCTTCTCTTGCTGCGGAGCACGGGCTCTAGGCACGCGGGCTTCAGTACTTGTGGCATGGGGGCTTCAGTACTTGTGGCATGGGGGCTTCAGTAGTTGTGGCTCGGGGGCTTCAGTAGTTGTGGCTTGCGGGCTCTAGAGCGCAGGCTCAGTAGTTGTGGTGCACGGGCTTAGTTGCTCCACGGCATATGGGATCTTCCCGGACCAGGGCTCAAACCCGTGTCCCCTGCATTGGCAGGTAGATTCTTAACCACTGCACCACCAGGGAAGCCCATGCTCCTCATCTTAAATTGTTAACATTGGTTAAGGAAAGCACCATTCGACTGTATTCTTTCCCTTGGCAAAATATTTTAATATTACTTTCTCAGCGTGAAGCTTAATGGACAGTGCTAGTTGTATAAATTAAATCCTCTAACCCATGTGAAGCTCAGGTCCCTATTTATAGTGTCTGCGTTGTTACCAATTCCAGTTTCTTGTACCCAGAGGGAAGGTTATTGCTTAGCCAAGCCCCCATGGTGGAAGGCATTTGGAGGGCATAAAACCCCAAAAGAATGAAAAAAAGGGGTAACCCTCATTCCAAGCAGTGGTATCATTCATAGCAATGTGTTCCTGGGGGGAGCTTGGGGAATGGGAAGTTATGCCCTAGTCTAGGATATACTGTGTTATCTCCTTCTTTAAGTAAATATCTTTGTATGTTTCTGTGTCATTTTTCATTAAAGCAACTACATTCAAAAGAGAAAAAAGAAAACCACCATTCGTTCCATTGCCCAAGTTGGAAACCCCAAAGTCGCCCTTGGCTCCCTGGTTCCAACTAATCAGCCCCCAGTTCCTGCAGGTTCTACTTGAGCAACCTCCACTCCCAGTGTGGCTCTTCTACACCAGACACTCATCCTTTACTCTCCCCTGTATTACTGTAAGCTGCTCTTCTAAACCACCGTATTTCCTTCACTTGATCTCCCATTCTCCACACGAGTCTTAGCTAATCATGCGACTCCAATGCTGAAAAACCTCCGTGGCTCTCCGTTACCTCCAACCTCCAACCTCCATGTGTAAAAGGCTCTTCAAACTCTGGTCCCAGTCTGACTTTCTTGTCTTCTTTTCCAGTCATTCACCAGCGCCCTCTTCTGCTTTGCTCCAGCACTCACTCTTCTGGAGCAAGCCTTGTGTTTTCTCGCCCCCAGGCGTCTTGCCACTGCCTACGGTGATATTCCTCTCCCCCGCCTGCCGCCTCCTTGGACTTAAAGACTCTCCTTACTCATCACTTCTCAGTTCCTACGTGGCATACCCTCCCCTCCCCCTCCCTCAGGCAGAATGAATTTCCTCCTCATCTGCATTCTCACGGCCCCAGCAACTTCCTTACTTATCACTTTGGGTTATAGCTATGTCACTTACATATCAATAAAATGTTTAAAGGAAAGGACTTATTTATCATCGTCTCCTGACACCACACCTGGCATAGAGGAGGTGCAGACTTTCTTGAAGGAGACCTATAGGTAAAGCTAGTTCAGGCAGTATGATCTTCGGACCTGGAGTCCTCAAGTTTCTATTCACCAAAGAGGCAGTGCAGTAGAACCGGTAAGAGGTCAAACCTGGTCAGACAGCATGGATTCGAGTCAGGGCTTGTGTCACTCTGTGGGTTATTTAACTTCTGACTTAATCTCCCCAACTACACAGCGTTGGTAATAGTACCACCAACCTCAAAGAATTGTCCTTAAAAATAAACGAAATTATGTGTGTCAAGCATTTCAATAATATGAGCACGTACTAAATTCTAAATAAATGCGAGCTGTGTAACACTTCTGTCATGTTGATGTGCTGTAAAGACTCTGCCTTACACATTTTTGTTCTAAAATATAAGTATTCTACTATAATATACTGTTATATTATAGTAATATAGTAATATAATAGAGTATTCCACTCTAATCAGGATTGAAAGACAAAGTAGGGTTCTTACAAAACTTAGACATTAGTATCCCCTGAAAGTAAAAGTAGGAAGATTCAGTGTTAGAAAGAACAAGATTTGATCAGAGAGAACTGGTTCTGAATCCCAACTCAGCCAGAATCAAGCTGTGAGACACTGGGTAAATTCTTGAACCTCTTTGAGCTTCAGTTTCCTTACCTCTAAAATGAGTATCAAATACCCAGTCCACAAACTAAAAGAGTTAACAAGCCTGGTGGTATATCATAGGCTCAAAAAATGCAGTGATTATTACCCTGAGATCAGTCATCTGTGAACACAGCCCACCTTGAAATATGGTCTAAAAGTGGGTGGTTGAGAGGCATCTAGAACCCCCCAAGTCCAACCAATCTTCTGGGCACTTAGCTACAGGAAAATAGGCTTAGCCGGAAACAACAGCAATGGCTTCATAAAAGAAGGTGTTAACAGAAGGGCTGCAATCTGCATGGAATAGAGGATACATGGAAACACAAGATTCAAGATTTTAACAGTACTTATCCAACTCTGAATCAGAAAAAAAAGGAAAAGAGATACCGAATCTAGATGAGTCACAACAGAAGTGCTCTCTGTTGAGGAGCAGAGAAAATCCACCACCACGATTTACCACCATGGCATCATTAAAATATCATCCCAAAGTCCCGGGGCAAGATGGCGGAAGAGTAAGACGCAGAGATCACCTTCCTTCCCACAGATACAGTAGAAATACATCTACACGTGGAACTGCTCCTACAGAACACCCACTGAACGCTGGCAGAAGATGTCAGACCTCCCAAAAGGCAAGAAAATCTCCACGTACTTGGCTTTATTTTATTTTATTTTATCCTCTTTCTTTCTTTCTTTCTATTTTTTTCTTCCTTTTATCCTGAGCCGTGTGGATGAAAGGCTCTTGGTGCTCCAGCCAGGCATCAGGGCTGTGCCTCTGAGGTGAGAGAGCCAACTTCAGGACACTGGTCCACAAGAGACCTCCCAGCTCCACGTAATACCAAACAGCGAAAATCTCTCAGAGATCTCCATCTCAACATCAAGACCCAGCTTCACTCAACGACCAGCAAGCTACAGTGCTGGACACCCTATGCCAAACAACTAGCAAGACAGGAACACAGCTCCATCCATTAGCAGAGAGGCTGCCTAAAATCATAATAAGGCCACAGACACCCCAAAACACACCACCAGACGTGGACGTGCCCACCAGAAAGACAAGATCCAACCTCATCCACCAGAACACAGGCACTAGTCCCCTCCACCAGGAAGCCTACACAACCCACTGAATCAACGTTAGCCACTGGGGACAGATACCAAAAACAACGGGAACTACAAACCTGCAGCCTGTGAAAAGGAGACCCCAAACACAGTAAGAAAAGCAAAATGAGAAGACAAAAAACCACACAGCAGGTGAAGGAGCAGGGTCAAAACACACCAGACCTAACAAATGAAGAGGAAATAGGCAGTCTACCTGAAAAAGAATTCAGAATAATGATAGTAAAGATGATCCAAAATCTTGGAAATAGAATAGACAAAATGCAAGAAACACTTAACAAGGATGTAGAAGAACTAAAGAGGAACCAAGCAACAATGAAAAACACAATAAATGAAATTAAAAATACTCTAGACGGGATCAATAGCAGAATAACTGAGGCAGAAGAAAGGATAAGTGACCTGGAAGATAAAATAGTGGAAATAACTACTGCAGAGCAGAATAAAGAAAAAAGAATGAAAAGAACTGAGAACAGTGTCAGAGATCTCTGGGACAACATTAAACGCACCAACATTCGAATTATAGGGCTCCCAGAAGAAGAAGAGAAAAAGAAAGGGACTGAGAAAATATTTGAAGAGATTATAGTTGAAAACTTCCCTAATATGGGAAAGGAAATAGTTAATCAACTCCTGGAAGCACAGAGAGTCCCATACAGGATAAATCCAAGGAGAAACACGCCAAGACACATATTAATCAAACTATCAAAAATTAAAAGTAAAGAAAACATATTAAAAGCAGCAAGGGAAAAACAACAAATAACACACAAGGGAATCCCCATAAGGTTAACAGCTGATCTTTCAGCAGAAACTCTGCAAGCCAGAAGGGAGTGGCAGGATATACTTAAAGTCATGAAGGAGAAAAACCTACAACCAAGGTTACTCTACCCAGCAAGGATCTCATTCAGATTTGATGGAGAAATTAAAACCTTTACAGACAAGCAAAAGCTGAGAGAGTTCAGCACCACCAAACCAGCTTTACAACAAATGCTAAAGGAACTTCTCTAGGCAAGAAACACAAGAGAAGGAAAACACCTACAATAACAAACACAAAATATCTAAGAAAATGGGAATAGGAACATACCTTATTCCTTACATTTAAGGTATAAATTACCTTAAATGTAAATGGATTAAATGCTCCCACCAAAAGACACAGACTGGCTGAATGGATACAAAAGCAAGACCCATATATATGCTGTCTACAAGAGACCCACTTCAGACCTAGAGACACATACAGACTGAAAGTGAGGGGATGGAAAAAGATATTCCATGCAAATGGAAATAAAAAGAAAGCTGGAGTAGCAATTCTCATATCAGACAAAATAGACTTTAAAATAAAGACTATTACAAGAGACAAAGAAGGACACTATATAATGATCAAGGGATCGATCCAAGAGGAAGGTATTACAATTGTAAATATTTATGCACCCAACATAGGAGCACCTCAATACATAAGGCAAATACTAACAGCCATAAAAGGGGAAATCGACAGCAACACAATCATAGTAGGGGACTTTAACACCCCACCTTCACCAGTGGACAGATCATCCAAAATGAAAATAAATAAGGAAACACAAGCTTTAAATGATACATTAAACAAGATGGACTTAATTGATATTTATAGGACATTCCATCCAAAAACAACAGAATACACATTTTTCTCAAGTGCTCATGGAACATTCTCCAGGATAGATCATATCTTGGGTCACAAATCAAGCCTTGGTAAATTTAAGAAAATTGAAATCGTATCAAGTAACTTTTCCGAGCACAACGCTATGAGACTAGATATCAATTACAGGAAAAGATCTGTAAAAAATACAAACACATGGAAGCTACACAATACACTACTTAATAACGAAGTGATCACTGAAGAAATCAAAGGGGAAATCAAAAAATACCTAGAAACAAATGACAATGGAGACACGACGACCCAAAACCTATGGGATGCAGCAAAAGCAGTGCTAAGAGGGAAGTTTATAGCAATACAAGCCTACATCAAGAGACAGGAAACATCTCGAATAAACAACCTAACCTTGCACCTAAAGCAATTAGAGAAAGAAGAGCAAAAAAACTCCAAAGCTAGCAGAAGGAAAGAAATCATAAAGATCAGATCAGAAATAAATGAAAAAGAAATGAAGGAAACAATAGCAAAAATCAATGAAACTAAAAGCTGGTTCTTTGAGAAGATAAACAAAATTGACAAACCATTAGCCAGACTCATCAAGAGAAAAAGGGAGAAGACTCAAATCAATAGAATTAGAAATGAAAAAGGAGAAGTAACCACTGACACTGCAGAAATACAAAAGATCATGAGAGATTACTACAAGCAACTCTATGCCAATAAAATGGACAACCTGGAAGAAATGGACAGATTCTTAGAAATGCACAACCTGCCGAGACTGAACCAGGAAGAAATAGAAAATATGAACAGACCACTCACAAGCACTGAAATTGAAACTGTGATTAAAAATCTTCCAACAAACCAAAGCCCAGGACCAGATGGCTTCACAGGCGAATTCTATCAAACATTTAGAGAACAGCTAACACCTATCCTTCTCAAACTCTTCCAAAATATTGCAGAGGGAGGTACACTCCCAAACTCATTCTACGAGGCCACCATCACCCTGATACCAAAACCAGACAAAGATGTCACAAAGAAAGAAAACTACAGGCCAATATCACTGATGAACATAGATGCAAAAATCCTCAACAAAATACTAGCAAACAGAATCCAACAGCACATTAAAAGGATCATACACCATGATCAAGTGGGATTTATCCCAGGAATGCAAGGATTCTTCAATATACGCAAATCAATCAGCGTGATACACCATATTAACAAATTGAAGGAGAAAAACCATATGATCATCTCAATAGATGCAGAGAAAGCTTTTGACAAAATTCAACACGCATTTATGATAAAAGCCCTGCAGAAAGTAGGCATAGAGGGAACTTTCCTCAACATAATAAAGGCCATATATGACAAACCCACAGCCAACATTGTCCTCAATGGTGAAAAACTGAAACCATTTCCACTAAGATCAGGAACAAGACAAGGTTGCCCACTCTCACCACTATTATTCAACATAGTTTTGGAAGTTTTAGCCACAGCAATCAGAGAAGAAAAAGAAATAAAAGGAATCCAAATCGGAAAAGAAGAAGTAAAGCTGTCACTGTTTGCAGATGACATGATACTATACATAGAGAATCCTAAAGATGCTACCAGAAAACTCCTAGAGCTAATCAATGAATTTGGTAAAGTAGCAGGATACAAAATTAATGCACAGAAATCTCTTGCATTTCTATACACTAATGACAAAAAATCTGAAAGTGAAATTAAGAAAACACTCCCATTTACCATTGCAACAAAAAGAATAAAATATCTAGGAATAAACCTACCTAAGGAGACAAAAGACCTGTATGCAGAAAATTATAAGACACTGATGAAAGAAATTAAAGATAATACAAATAGATGGAGAGATATACCATGTTCTTGGATTGGAAGAATCAACATTGTGAAAATGACTCTACTACCCAAAGCAATATACAGATTCAATGCAATCCCTATCAAACTACCACTGGCATTTTTCACAGAACTAGAACAAAAAATTTCACAATTTGTATGGAAACACAAAAAACCCCACAAACACAAAAGAATAGCCAAAGCAATCTTGAGAACGGAAAATGGAGCTGGGGGAATCAGGCTCCCTGACTTCAGACTACATTACAAAGCTACAGTAATCAAGACAGTTTGGTACTGGCACAAAAACAGAAGTATAGATCAATGGAACAGGATAGAAAGCCCAGAGATAAACCCACGCACATATGGTCACCTTATCTTTGATAAAGGAGGCAAAAATATACAGTGGAAAAAAGACAGCCTCTTCAAAAAGTGGTGCTGGGAAAATTGGACAGATACATGTAAAAGTATGAAATTAGAACACACCCTGACACCATGCACAAAAATAAACTCAAAATGGATTAGAGACCTAAGCGTAAGGCCAGACACTATCAAACTCTTAGAGGAAAACATAGGCAGAACACTCTATGACATACATCACAGCAAGATTCTTTTTGACCCAGCTCCTAGAGAAATGGAAATAAGAACACAAATAAACAAATGGGACCTAATGAAACTTAAAAGCTTTTTCACAGCAAAGGAAACCATAAGCAAGACTAAAAGACAACCATCAGAATGGGAGAAAATATTTGCAAAGAAGCAACTGACAAAGGATTAATCTCCAAGATTTACAAGCAGCTCATGCAGCTCAATATCAAAAAAACAAACAACCCAATCCAAAAATGGGCAGAAGACCTAAATAGACATTTCTCCAAAGAAGATATACAGATTGCCAACAGACACATGAAAGAATGCTCAACATCATTAATCATTAGAGAAATGCAAATCAAAACTACAATGAGATATCATCTCACACCGGTCAGAATGGCCATCATGAAAAAATCTACAAACAATAAATGCTGGAGAGGGTGTGGAGAAAAGGGAACCCTCTTGCACTGTTGGTGGGAATGTAAATTGATACAGCCACTACGGAGAACAGTATGGAAGTTCCTTAAAAAACTAAAAATAGAACTACCATACGACCCAGCAATCCCACTACTGGGCATATACCCTGAGAAAACCATAGTTCAAAAAGAGTCATGTACCAAAATGTTCATTGCAGCTCTATTTACAATAGCCAGGACATGGAAGCAACCTAAGTGTCCATCATCGGATGAATGGATAAAGAAGATGTGGCACATATATACAATGGAATATTACTCAGCCATAAAAAGAAATGAAATGGAGGTATTTGTAATGAGGTGGATGGAGTTAGAGTCTGTCATACAGAGTGAAGTAAGTCAGAAAGAGAAAAACAAATACAGTATGCTAACACATATATATGGAATCTAAGGAAAAAAAAAAAAGGCCATGGAGAACCTAGTGGCAAGACGGGAATGGAGACACAGACCTACTAGAGAATGGACTTGAGGATATGGGGAGGGGAAGGGGTGAGATGTGACAGGGTGAGAGAGTGTCATGGACATATGTACACTACCAAGTGTGGAATGGATAGCTAGTGGGAAGCAGCCGCATAGCACAGGGAGATCAGATCTGTGCTTTGTGACCACTTAGAGGGGTGGGATGGGGAGGGTGGGAGGGAGGGAGATGCGGGAGGGAGGAGATATGGGAACGTGTGTATATGTGTAGCTGATTCACTTGGTTATAGAGCAGAAACTAACACACCATTGTAAAGCAATTATACTTCAATAAAGATGTTTAAAAATATATATATATCATCCGAAAAAATCCATTCCCTTTGCTCTGATTCATAATCACCAACCAAGCAATATTCTGTTTATTACTGTGTCCTTCCCAGTAACTTAATTCCAGAAACTGGAATCCCTAAATGACGGAAACAAATATCTGGATATCGGAAGGGCATATTCTATGGAGATCAATAAATTGTTGCTTTTAATAAAATCAGATGTGTAGTGTTATTACTGTTGTTAATTTAGTTCACATGAGCCAGACTTGAAGAGCGTGATCAAGTCAGACAAAAGTGGCCCAAAAAATCAAGATGCTTTGCTTTCAAACAAGAGGAAAAGGTTCCAGAGTAAGGAACTGACTGTTGCCATGGGAAAACCTGTCTAGCTGGCCAGCCCACCTGCCCCCAGGACTTCTCAACTCTGAGGATGTATCTTCAACAACAGCATGAATGACTCAGTTTAATGATTTCCGTATTTGGAAAGATCAACCATGAGATACCATTCTCTTTCTCATACCTAGAATGAGAAGAATCTCAAAATAATATGAGGGGAACTTCCCTGGTGGTCCAGTGGTTAAGACTGCACTTCCACTGCAGGGGGCACAGGTTCGATCCCTGGTCGGGGAACCAAGATCCCACATGCCGCGCGGTATGGTCAAAAAATTAAAAAATTAATATTATGAGGTATCTTGCTGAGGCGCACACATCAAGTGTTAACAAAGCAGGGATGAAAACCCTTAGTACGACCCTGGACTCCGACATGATCTCAGATCCACTTTCGTATTTATGTTCATTCTCCCCTATAAAATATGACCCACTACTGCTAACAGGACAATAGTAAGAAAGATTATATTAATAATGCTTATACAGGTATATGAATCTTGGTTTACTAATCCGCATACTTCATCAGACTTGGTTAATAAAATAAAGGAAGAGCTACCCTTTATCTTCCCACTCTGATCCTCTTTGAGATGCTTTCTGACAACTCACCCACCCACAAGAGACGTTTTAAAGCTGTTTAAGTGAAAATGGAATCTAGCATTCTATTTTTTTTAAATATAGTCATATCAACACCGCCAAACACAAACTAAATGCCTTCCAAGTGTTTTAAATCAAAGCATTAAATTACAGAGAATTTCACAGTTTACTTCTTGGTTGAGGTACAGACCACTTGGTTTTTAAAAGCTTCTTGGCAAGACAAATATCTGAGCCAAAAGGCACGCAAAACTTGGAGAAGAAAAAAGAGCCCTAAATTTTGTTTCCAAAATCCACTAAATGAAAACACAGATTCTATTAAGGAAAGAGAGAGACACTCCCCTCCCCATCTCACTCTCAGCAAGGAGGATCTGTGGAGGGCCCCAGCCCCCAGAGAGCAATATTTGACTCGCGGCAGACACGGTTTCCCACGTTTGTCACTAGATGAGCCCAAATAGACACAGAAACACACGGCCACTCGTTCCGTGAAGTTTCCAGGCTACTTATGAAATCCAGAAATCCTCCCTATAGATGCAAATTTTCTTTTTGTTTCTCGTGTTCATAGCCTAGAAACATGCCCCTAAATGGGCCTGTGGTCGAATTTATTGAAACTCTTTGATGCTGCGATTCCCTCAAATATTTAAAAATGTAATGAAACTGACATATTTAAATACATGTTTCAACTCATGGTTACCAAGGTGGGGGGGGAAGAGGGATAAATTGGAAGCTTGGGATTGACCAATACACACTACTGTATATAAAACAGATAATAAGGACCTACTGTAGAGCACAGGGAACTCTACTCAATACTCTGTAATGACTTATATGGGAAAAGAAGCTAAAAAAAGACTGGATAGATGTATATGTATAACTGCTTCATTTTGCTGTACAGCAGAAACTAACACAACATTATGAATCAACTAGACTCCAATAAAAATTAGTTTTAAAAAATACATGTTTACTAAATTAGTGTTAGTATGTTCAGAGTAAAAATAAACTACCCCTTAGTACCATCCACGATTCCAAGTCACTGCACTAAAGAGAGAGAGGGGGGTCCAGAAGGCAACTAGACCTTTGTTTACCAGCAGGGAGCCCTACGCATTCACCCCTCGTCACCCAAAAGGCTTCTGAACGTGAACAGTGACACACTGGCAAGATGAGCCAGGCTGAACTAGCAATTAACTATGATACACAATCCTCCCCCATCCTCTCCAGTCTCAGGAGAGAGATTGCTCAACATTATCAACCGGAACAGAGTCGTGCAAAAACTGAACCACTATGCAAACCATACATTTGCCCAGGTCCCGTTCAAATCAACCTAGTGATACAAAGGCTTCTCTATGCGTCACTCCTGGGGTGTTGCCCAGCCCACGGCCTTCTCAGAGAACTTCTGGTGCCCACCTACCCACAGGGAGAAACCGGCCTTCTCGTTTGCATCATATAACCCTGCCTCACTGGCGTGGCCCTGACCACAGTGGGTCCCATCAGCATCTCTCTCCAGGAGTCCTGAATTAGGAGAGAGCTGAGTCAGTCAGCCACTCTGGTCCTTAGTCCCAGCCCATACATGCACCCCCAGGAGCTGTGGCGCAGCCATGTCTGTCCATCACATGCCAAGCAGCCAAAACCCAACTGCAGAGACAGAAGCAGAGGCAAACGGCCATGCAGGGATGTGGGGATATGGGGCTGGGGTGAGGGGGAGGGAAAGAGAGCTCAGGACCCAATATCACTCCACTTCCCACTTCCAGCCCCTCAGGCTCTGCTGTATTTCTTCCTGTTCCATTTTCCCTTATGCTAGTTGGAGGGAGTTCTGTAACTTAGTCTATCTCAGCTTTTCTTCCTCTTTGAGATACCTAATCCTTTCCCACCTTCTCCCACTATGTGACGCACACCACCTTGAAATAACCGATTTCTTCCCAACCGCTTCCTTCTCTTAGCTCTCGGTTAGCAATCTTTGAATATGTTTCCATGGGTGTCTATTGATGCAGTAAATGAGGCAAGTTTGAAATAATCAATCTTTGTTTTCACTTCTCTCTTGCACTGGGGGCTTTTAAGGTCCCTTGACTTAAAAAGCATTTCCCTTTAAAATCGACTTAAGTTTAATCAGAACCAGAAACATACAACCAACAGACGACAACCACAATCCCAGCAGCACTCCGATTTCTGGTTCATCTGTGTCTGCTGTGTTTGTTTCCAGCCTTTAAAAAGAAAAAGGAAGGGCTTTCTATCTGACTTTCCATATTTTTTAATGACTTAGCACACTGACCTGCCAAAAAGCCCAAGGCTCCAAAACCCTAACAAGGCCTTAGAGTAATAGTTTCTCCCCAGAACAAACTTCCCCTCAAGAGCACCTGAGTCAGCTGCCTCAGTCACACCTTCCCTAACAAGCTGTCCTACTGCAAATGCCTCAAACCCAGAAGGGAGGCTTGTGCTCCCAAGCCAGTGAGCAGAGAATTCCAAGGATAATTCAAGCACAGACACAGCTCCAACCTTTGACACAGCGTGGATTACTTTTTTAAATATATCAACAATAGAGTTTTAAAATTTCGAATCTTACCTTTTCTTTAGACGTGTGGGCTCATGATTCTTCTGAGTGAGAGTTCATGCTATTGTTGTAAATGCACGTGAAAAGTCTTTTGTTTTTTTTTTGAATAAAGAGGAGTGAGGCATCCCCAGGTCAGCGCGCTGTGATGAACTTTCTCGCGAGCCTTTTGCCCGGAGAGATCTCGCTCTACCTCTCAGACAGGTGAAAACCTTCTGCCAGGTGATCCTCGGTACGCACCAAACTCTAATTGGAAATTGCCTTCTGGTGTTTAAGGGCTGTTAGGCAGATGACCCTGACCTGTTCTTCTCTTACTCCCCTGAAAGAAAAAATAAGGACATAGGCTTCAAATTCAATAAAAGTGTTTTACAAAAGCTATAACCGGAGAGAGTCCTGGAGCACATGATGGACTGAGCTGTGGGGTGGCGTCTCTTCGCCAAGGTGTTTAGAGCTGGCGGGAGAGTGTGCGCTAATCCAAACTAGGACCTGTTGGAGGTACTTCCAGGCATAGGGTTTTACTATGAATACCTTCCGAGAATACATTCACTTTTGTTTTGTTTTTTTTTTTTTTGCCTGCCCTCTGTTTGTGGAAATAGTCCCAAATAGAAGTCACAGCCAAGGGGCCCTTTTAGACGTTATTTCAAACTCCTGTTAATTAATGAATGTTCCCTGTTGGTCAGAAGCCTTTCTGTAAATTGGATTTGGAGGACCCGCGTCGTAGCGGACACCATCTCCGTTTTCAGGACCTCACTCTCCGGCCTCCACCTCCTCTCACACCAGCTCACTTCCTCTGCTGCCGGGACTCCAGCAATTCTTTGCCGGTGCAGGGAACCTCAGTCCGCGGATGCTGCCGCCCTCTCAAGGTCCCTGGGCCCCTCCCGTCCTCACCCTCCTCCTGTAAGGGCTCAGCTTCCGTCGTGCTCCGTGGCCGCTGCCCCCCGGCCTGGCCTTCCCTCCCAGGGCCCTCTCACACCCTGCCTGCCCTCATACCTCGGCGAAGCTCCAGCTCCTGCGGACTCCACGCCTGCACCTGCTCCGCTGACGGCGGCTGAGGCAGGCAGGGCTCTGTTTAAATTCACCACTGTGGGGGCTTCCTTGGTGGCGCAGTGGTTGAGAATCCGCCTGCCAATGCAGGGGACACGGGTTCGTAGCCCTGGTCTGGGAAGATCCCACATGCCGCGGAGCGACTAGACCCGTGAGCCACAACTACTGAGCCTGCGCGTCTGGAGCCTGTGCTCCGCAACTACTGAGCATGCGCGTCTGGAGCCTGTGCTCCGCAACTACTGAGCATGCGCGTCTGGAGCCTGTGCTCTGCAACAAAAGAGGCCGCGATAGTGAGAGGCCCACGCACCGCGATGAAGAGTGGCCCCCGCTCGCCACAACTAGAGAAAGCCCTCGCACAGAAACGAACACTCAACACAGCCATAAATAAATAAATAAATAAATAAAAACTTTTTTAAAAATAAATAAATAAATAATAAATTCACCACCATGACCTTCGAGGGGACCCTTCCGCCTGGCAGGCAATCCTGCCATCCTTGCCCAGATCGCGGGCTCTCCATTCCCAGCCCGTTGTATCATGTCTTCTTTTTCGTCAAACCTCCGACCGCTCCTTCCCTATTTTCTCTCTCGCTGGTCACCTCGCTTCCCTTTCCACTGAGAACATTGGTCAGTAAAGAATTTCCACCGGTTCCTCTCATCACACTGACCCTCCCCCGACACCTGAGCTGCGGAGGCCGCCTTTTTTCTTACGACCCTTAGGGTTAGGGTTAGGGTTTACGATCGATTGTGAACATGGTGCCGACAACGTTTTGGGGGGGGGCACTAAAGCCCAACCTCTCCCCCACCTGCAGGAGAAGATCACCCTTCCCCCTCTCTCAGCCTTCCCAGAACTCCCATCTCTGCGAGATCTTTCCCACCGGCAAACACACCAAATGTCATTCATTCCATCTTAACTGAATAATGTCAGTTAGTCCTTAGTCACTGCCTACTCAGTGTCTCCGCTTGAGATCTAATAACTATCTCAAACTTAATGTGTATAAATCCAAGCCCCCAATGTCCCATCCTCCACCCCAAGCCCTCCTCCCGCAGCTTTTCCCGCCTCAGCTGATGGATCCCCATCCTCCTACCTGCTGAGATGAACATGTTTTGAATAATTCTTAATCCCTTTCTCTCACAGCCCTTATCCAATCTGTTGACCAACCCATTCAGCCTATGGAAATGTCAGTATATCCGAATCCCATCACTTCTCGCCAGTTCCATGGCTCTGAGCCACTTACATCCACCATCGTTTCTCACCTGGCCGATCGCTATAGTCTCCTGACACGTCTTTTGGCTCTTTTCAACGTAACAGCCCAAGCGATTGCAGTAAAACATTAGACATTAGACGTTAGAACATTAGACATCAGACATACGGTGTCAGGCCTCTGCTGCCAACCCTCCCCTGGCTTCCTTTCTGCTCTTTTCTGTCATTCAATCACAATCAGGCCATCTCAGGCCAGGAACACTTTCCCCTGGCGGCCACATGGCTCCCTCCCTCCCTCCCCTCTTACATGGCTTCATTCAGCCTTGAAAGCTCTGCGTTTGCAATTCTGACTCCTTCCAGCCCTCCCCCACCCCAGTCCTTTGCTGTTCTCTTCTCGGTGGCACTGTCACCATCCAACACTGATTTTATATGGACTTGTGTCTGTGTCGGTGCCCTCTGTTTCCATAATAGACAATTGGAATATGCAAGCTGCCTGAAGGCAGGGATGTCTGCTACTCCATCCCCTGCACCTAGGTTGGTGCCTGACTCCACAAGGGCCTTCCAGAACTGTTTGCTGTGCATTGAGTTACGTAAGGCCACTTCCCTAGTTTGCAGCGCGTCCAGGTCTTCCGTGGTGCCCTTTTTGTTGCCTTTAAAGCAGGAATAGATAAAAGTCTTCTAAGCTCACCTTTGGGCTGGTGGGACTGCTGACTGATAGAAATTAGGAGCAAAGAGAGGAAAGTAATGTTGATCACACATGGCCTGTATTACTCTGCTCAGACTGCCATGAGAAAATTCCATAAACTGGGTGGCTTAAACAACAGAAATTTATTTTCTCCGTTCATGATCGAGGTTCTGACTGACTCGATTTCAGGTGAGGGCTCTCTCCTCTTGCAGGTGGCTGCCTTCTCCCCTGTATCCTCACAAGGCCTGTCCCCGGTGTGGCACGTGGGAGAGAGAGAGAGAGAGCGAGCTTATAAGGACCCCAATCCCGTTGCATCAGGGCCCACCCTTGTGACCTCACTTGACCTTAACTACTTCCTTAGTCTCCAATTACTGCAGACTGAGGTTAGGGCTCCAACATGTGAACCTGGGGGGATAAACATTTCAATCTATGAATTGAATTGTCTTGCCTCAGCCTAGAACAGAGTAAACCAAGTTCTGTTTTTCTTCATGAGTCATGGTATATGTGGGATTCAATTTTTTTTGTTGTTCCCTGTCCTTGTTGTTTAACTATTTTATATATAGTAGTGTGTATCTGTTAATCCCAAATTTCCTAGGATATCCTTTTGTTTGTCCTCACATACAATATCTTTTTAATGGACGTAATTATGCTTTTCCTTCCTGACATGACTATCACGGGTCTATTTAATACTCCAATCTGTCAGAACATCTCATTCACAAAAACAAAATAAAAACACAACCTGGTAATTGAGTTTCAAGGTTCTATTCATGATCTGCTCCCTTAGTAATAACTAAACAAACAGTCCAAGATGTACAAATGGCTTTTCTCACTCCATGAATCCATCAACTAGCATTTGCTATGCTTGGCCACAGATGCAGCCCCAAAACCACAAAAGAAACATGTAACACTGTCCCCGGGTGCAAGGAGCTTGTGATCTTAGAGAGGAGAAAAAATTTACACAGAACACAGCTGTGAAACTGATACAAGACATGATAGAGTGAAGTGACAAAGAAGGTGTCACCCACAGTACGTGCTGTGGGACATCAGAAGTTCTCTGGGCAACTTGGACTAAATGAAGCCTGTTGGTGGCACTTCTATGTATAAAAATAGTGTTGGTTTTTTTAATATCAGTGAATTGTGATCAAATATGCCATGCAAATTTCAAAAACAAATGAAAAACTATCCTGACCAGAAGAGAAACATCCTACCACACCACTTCCTGCTAACCAGTGAGGAAAAGGTAACCCCCCTTCTGAGACATCTTATTTAAGGGAAAGGAGAACAGGGCTGGATTCTGGTAAGAATGAAGGTCTTTGATTGTATACTCACTCCTTTTTAAATCAGGACACAACTATCGGTCACCAGGGGGAATGTACATTAGGCAAACTGTTATCCTGCCGAATAGATGTACAGGAGGGCAGAATTTTTCCTTAAATACTGCTTTCACACTTGAGAATGGGCAATGGAGTTTTTAAGGTCTTTCGGGGGAAAAAAAATTTTTTTCCCCTACCTAACTTACTGGAATGAATACAAAACCTTTGACAAATTTTATAGCATAATGTTTACTGTGTAACCTGTATGAACATGTGAAATAAAACATGCCTAAGATTATCTAGTCACATAAAAGAATCCAAGACTTCTTTAATTCAATTCTATATCTATTGAGTGTTCATGACACAAAAGAAGTGATGCAAAATTTTATATTTCATGAATTGAAAAGTATCATGTTTATGAAGTGATATATTCTAGAACCAAGAGTTTTCCCTGCATAGAAGTCCAACAGCTGTGTTTCTAAAGATCTCGATGACAGCGGGGCTGCTGACACTCTGTCACCTGGTCGTATGAGTGGAAGTTTGTCACTTTTCAAGGCACGGTCCTTCCTTAGGACTTCAGTTCTTGTGTCCTGAGCAGGGTACCATCTGCAGTGGCCGTGAGTACTTTGCAACTCATCTCTGAAAATATCTTGATTCAGCAATAGCTGTAGAACCTATGCAGACAATAGTGATGTTTTTAGCACCTTTAATAAAAAAGTAGAATCTTAATGGGCTATGAGAACTTGTACCAGGACCTGCTTTTGTCACCTAAAAACCGAGTCTTACAAAAGTTTTGACCCTCTTGGTCCTGCCATTTCTATCAGCTTCATACTAGAGATTGTAGTGGCAGAAATGGAACAGATATTATTTCCCGTATCTGGTGCCTTATAGGAGGAGCCATTGGTTTTTCCCTGGACCATTGTACCCTATAGATGAGGCAGGTAGTAAATAGGGAATGAAAAACCAATAGATATAGTTTGGTCCCGCACAGAAAAGTGTTCCTGGCTCACCTTCACTTTTATATTCAGCTACCTTCAAAGCCTTCTTCCCTTCCCTTCACTTCCTGTTTAATTTTATACTCTTCTTTTATATAAATCTGCATTCCAGCTAAATTAGCTTATTCTCTCTCTATATTGCTCTTTCATATATTTTTTTCATCCTACTCCACCCTGAAAATTCAACCCCTCAACACTTCTGTAGTTTACTTTAAGGCTCACTTTAAATCCTGTGAACTCTTTCTAAGATCATCCCAGACAGATACTAACAGCAGTTACCAAAATAGCAATTACTGGCCCTAAAATTGGCATAGCAACCAATTACTTGTATCAACGGTAGACAGTAGATCATGACGTGTCTTTTCTAGCTCTGGCATCCACCATTTTTAAATTCTGTATTTTTTTAAATCAAATGTCTCTTACCTACTATTTGCACCTGAACAAAACTGTAAATTTCTGGAAGACAGTTGACCATGTCACAATCATGTACTTAATTCCCTAAAGCAATGCTCCTCAAATTGTGGACCCTGGGCCGGCAACATCAGTATTACCTTGGAATTTGTCAGAAATGTAAATTCTTCCGTGACACCCAAGACCTACTGAGTCAGAAATTCTAGAATTGGGGCCCAGCAAACTGGGCTTTAATGAGCCTTCAGGTTATTCTGATGCTGAAGTTTAAGAACCGGAGGCCTGGAGCATCTAACACCGTGCCCTGAACATACTGTTATTTATTCGACCCACATTCGTTCAATAAATACTTTAGAGTGTCTACCACATGCCAGGCATGATGCTAGGGACACAGTGCCAGAGTAGAAATGTCCCCAGCCTCCTGAATTTGTAGGCAAGTTAGGGAGATTGGAGTTAATTAAGTAATCTCACAAATAAATATACAATGGCAGCTCTCACCCCTTGTAGAAAGGAAAGGCACAGGATGTTATGAAGGCTTATCATGGAGAATTGATCTTGTCTGAGGTGTGCTTCTAAGAAAGTGTCACTCAAGCTAAAAAGGAAGGATGAGCGTGTGTCGGAGGGACTAAGGCGCATTCCAGGCTGAGGGCACAGCAGGTGCAAAGGCCCCGTGCCCCGGGAGAATGCGATCCCCGGGGCTGAAGCACAGGGATCAGGGGGCAACAGTGAAAGGCAGGCCTTCCATCCCAAATTAAAAACGGGTCTTTTTTCTGAAATGGTGGGTAGCAGTACAAGAAAGGTTTAGAGCAGGAGGACTAGGGCGGGGTGACGGTGGGGACATGACTGGAGTTGTGTTGAGTGGATGGAAAATATATGATGGGAGCACACAGAGCCCATTCAAAGCACTGCTGCAGCCAAAGACCAGGAGGGTGCAGGCTCAGACCACAGAGCTAGCAAAGGGAGACATGGATTTGAGAAATATTTTGGAGTAAAACTTGACAGAATGTGAGGATGATTGGCTATTAGAGCTAAAACTAAGCATTTAAAAAAATGTTGGTGAGGATGTGGAGAAAAGGGAACCCTCATGCACTGTTGGTGGGAAAGTAAATTAGTGCAGCCACTATGGACAATGGTATGGAGGCTTCTCAAAAAACTAAAAATAGAACCACCATATGATCCAGCAATTCCACTCCTGGGCGTATATCCAAAAAAAAAAAAAAGAACACTAATTCGAAAAGGTACATGCACCCCATTGTTCATAGCAGCATTATTTACAATTGCCAATGTATGGAAGCAACCTAAGTGTCCATCAACAGATGAATAAATAAAGAAGATGAGATATATATCTATATCTTTACACACACACACACACACACACACACACACACACACACACACAAAATGGAATACTACTCAGCCATGAAAAATGAATGAAATTTTGCCATTTGCAACAACATGGATGGACTTGGAGGGTGTTATGCTAAGTGAAATAAGTCAGACAGAGAAAGACAAATACTGTATGAGATCACTTATATGTGGAATCTAAAAAAATACAACAAACTAGTGAATATAACAAAAAATAAGCAGACTCACAGATATAGAGAACAAACTAGTGGTTACCAGTTGGGGGGACAGAACATAGGGGTGGGGGAGTGGGAGGCACACACTGTTGGGTGTAAAATGGGCTCAGGGCTGTACTTTACAAAACAGGGAGTATAGCCAGTATTTTGTACAACTGTAAATGGCATGTAATCTTTAAAAATTATTTTTAAAAATTTGAAAAGTTTTTTTAAAAAAGAAAATTGTGTTAAGTTTTAGTCCAAGGTTTCTGGCTTGTATAACAGATACATGATGATGCCATTCCCTAAAATAAAAAAAAAAATTCAGATAAGTTGACAAATAAGAGGGAAGATGAATGAATTGTTGTGAGCAGCTCCTGAAACACTAGAGAATATGGATCCACAGATGGAAGGACTTTACATGGGAAAGGAAACCCCCTTCACTGGGACAGGAGAGAAGAGAGGTTGAATCTTCATGGTTTGGTTGGTCCTTTTTAGCAGGAGTTGGTATAGTTCCCATTCTAATGGATTCCGTCTCCTGGGAAATAAGCCAGGTCATCTGTGTAAAGAGTGGGCTTCACAGTAGGTGGTGTCATGGAGAAGATGATGTAAGAGGTTTGACAGGAGTGGAGCAGATCTGAAGAGCTGTGGCAGAGGATGAGGGGTGAGTTCGATCAGAGGAATTCCTGGATGGCCAGGAAATATTGAGGCTCACGCTGTGAATTTATCACAGCATCCATCTGACCTATTGTGCAAATTTCTCCAGCAGAGCTCAGCTGTTTGAATGGGGTCGTGGAAAAAATACATCATTAAGCTCATTCAGGTTTGACTTCTTGTCACTCAAACGTGATGAAAAGATGGAGTGAGAGAACTTAGATTATTAGCAAAAGTGTATAGATGAGTGAATGAATGGTGGAAGAATTCTACTCCATAAATATTTTACACTTAGTTCCTTGAAAATTCATGTATGAAAATAACCACAGCGAGACCATGTTCCAAATGATTGTATATCATCGTAACCTTACATTCCATCTGCTAACCTTGCTTGTAGGCAGCCCTCATCTAACTATTAGGATTTGGGCTGTCACCTCCCCTCTTCCTGTGTTCCATCTGATGAGCTAAAATTGCAGTGAGCTTGACTTTCACAGCCGGGGCTGACCCTGGGGAAAGGTTCCAGTATCTCATGACTGGTGACCTGATTGGGAATGAAAGGGCCTGAGTTATACTGGTGGCATTGATAGAAGCCACTGTGTCCCTTCCAATGCTGCCTGCATCCCAGCAAGGGTTAAAGCCAGCCTCGGTCAGTCTGCCTCACCTAGGTGATGTGCATCTTCACCCTGAGTGGGAGAAAAACAGGAATATGGCCCTGGAAAAGTTTTTTGTATTTTTTTTAAGTGGGAGGGGTAGGGATGGGAAACTCAACAGGCCAGGGATCATCTGAAAATTCATTAGGAAGGTACATGAAAGTACACAAATACAAGTTCTTTGTATACTCAGTTCTTCTACTCTTTCCCTTTTGCTGATTCCTGCATTGTGAATACTCAAGTGGAAGGCTTATTTTTGAGAGAGAGAGAGAGAGAGAGAGAGAGAGAAATAGTCCAGGAATAGAAACACAAGAATATAGAGATGCAGATGTAGAGAACGAACGTGTGGACCCAAAGAGGGGAAGGGGAGCGTGGGATGAATTGGGAGATTAGGTTTGACATAGATACAATACCATGTGTGAAATAGATAGCTAGTGGGAACCTGCTGTGTAGCACAGGGAGCTCAGCTCGGTGCTCTGTGGTGACCTAGAAAGGTGGGATGCAGGGGCTGGGAGGGAGGTCCACGAGGGAGGGGCTATATGTATACATATACCTGATTCACTTCATTGTACAGCAGAAACTAACACAACACTGTAAAGCAATCATACTCCAATAAAAAAAAAGAAAAGCAAAGAAAAATCATCCAACTAATGAGGCACTTCCAAGTAAATGCAGAGGTTTGGGGGCATTTGGCTTTCACCGTACAGCTTCTGGCCTCTGCAACAGGCACCACGCACTGGGCCCTCATTTGAGTGACAGATCATGCAGTGATCTGGACACATCCTGACTCCTTCTCAAGTCAAAAACAGCACAAAGCAGAGTCATCCAGAGGAAAACGTCATTCTTCTTTCCCATGGGAGCCCTCCAGCCACAGTGGCTATGGCATCTGCCCTTCCTACATCCTCTTTTGAGGAATATACAAGGGCGGTGGGTGTAACCTCTTTTCTGGAATCTTGGACCTCGGGTACTGCTACCACCCTCATCTCTCTCAAACGTTTTGCTCTCACTCTTACACTCAATATTTATGAAGGACCTCAAAGATCCTTGTTTTTTGCAGGTTTATATCAATATTTATCGTATTAGAAATTAAAACTGAGTCTCACAATTTCTTGTTTTCAATCTGTTACGATGTGTTGTTTTGGTTGCAGTATATGAAGAAAATTTGGCCTCGTGAGGAAATGTAATTGGAAAAGAGAGGAATATTTTAATAGCCTTTCAGATCATTGTAAATAGTTTTCTTTGATCCTACCCCCAAACTTGACAATGGTAGTTTCTTTTTTTTTTAATATCTTTATTGAAGAATAATTGCTTTACAATGTTGTGTTAGTTTCTGCTGTACAACAAAGTGAATCAGCTATATGTATACATATATCTCCATATCCCCTCCCTCTTGAGCCTCCCTCCCACCCTCCCTATCCCACCCCTCTAGGTGGTCACAAAGCACTGAGCTGATCTCCCTGTGCTATGCAGCTGCTTCCCACTAGCTATCTATTTTACATTTGGTAGTGTATATATGTCCATGCCACTCTCTCACTTCATCCTAGTTTACCCTTCCCCGTCCCCATGTCCTCAAGTCTGTTCTCTACGTCTGCGTGTTTATTCCTGCCCTGCCACTAGGTTCATCAGTACCATTGTTTTTAGATTCCATATATGTATGTTAGCATACATTTTCCTGTTGTTTTTCTCTTTCTGACTTACTTCATTCTGTATGACAGTCTCTAGGTCCATCCACCTCTCTACAAATGACTCAATTTCGTTCCTTTTTATGGCTGAGTAATATTTCATTGTATATATGGGCCACATCTTCTTTATCCATTCATCTGTCGATGGACATTTTTTTTCTTTTCTTTAACAGTTTCCCAGAGTGGCCTTTATTTATTTTTTTTTAACATCTTTATTGGAGTATAATTACTTTACAATGTTGTGTTAGTTTCTGCTGTATAACAAAGTGAATCAGCTATATGTATACATATATCTCCATATCTCCTCCTTCTTGCGTCTCCCTCCCACCCTCCCTATCCCACCCCTCTAGGTGGTTACAAAGCACTGAGCTGATCTCCCTGTGCTATGCAGCTGCTTCCCACTAGCTATCTATTTTACATTTGGTAGTGTATATATGTCCATGCCACTCTCTCAGTTCGTCCCAGCTTACCCTTCCCCCTCCCCGTGTCCTCAAGTCTAGACAATGGTAGTTTCTTAAAGGTTAGTTGCAATACAGGATCAGAAAACTTTACCACAAACTTCTCACACTCTGTACACTTGAAAGAATGAGAGTGAAAATGGCAAATAATATCTTAGTATTATTATACAAATGGTTTTGACCTTGTGGAAGCCCTGAAAGCATCTAAGGAACCCCCAGTGTTCCCGGCACCATACTTGGAGAACGATTGCTTTAGTATCTCCCCACAGAGGTTGCATGACTCTGAGTGGAACAGATGGATTCAATTATAATATAATGTGTTAGGTGTCATCACCTCCATCTCTAAACGACAAGTTTTCACTGACTAGGAACTACCATAGAATTGCGAAGCATTAAAGTTGAAAAAAACATTGAGATCACCCCATCCAGATCACTGTTTTTAAGAGGAAACTGAGTGTGGACGGAGGTCAGAGCTGATTTAGCTGATAACCCTGAAGCCACCCTCTAATTTGGGAAAGTCAGAGTCACAATCTGCTGTGGATTGTGGAAAGAATACTGGAAACCTTAATGTATGGAGTATTTTTATTGCCTCAGTTATTTTCATCCCGCACCCCAACAAGAAAACAACACACCCTGGTGTTACTATAATTCTTTAAATCCTAGCAGAACAAATATCTTTTTCTTTTAATTCATATCATTTTCTAGCCATACACTTTGGTGTATGGCTGACCTTAAAAGAAGCCAGCTTAGGGTGTATACCCTGAGAAAAAACCATAATTCAAAAAGAGTCATGTACCACAATGTTCATTGCAGCACTATTTACAATAGCCAGGACATGGAAGCAACCTAAGTATCCATCAAAAGATGAATGGATAAAGAAGATGTGGCACATCTATACAATGGAATATTACTCAGCCATAAAAAGGAACAAAATTGAGTTATTTGTAGTGAGGTGGATGGACCCAGAATCTGTCATACAGAGTGAAGTAAGTCAGAAAGAGAAAGACAAATACCATATGCTAACACGTATATATGGAATTTTAAAAAGCGGTACTGATGAACCTAGTGGCAGGGCAGGAATAAAGACGCAGATGTAGAGAACGAGCTTGAGGACACAGTGGGGGAAGGGTAAGCTGGGACGAAGTGAGAGAGTGGCATGGACATATATACACTACCAAATGTAAAATAGCTAGTGGGAAGCAGCCGCATAGCACAGGGAGATCAGCTCAATGCTTTGTGACCACCTAGAGGGGTGGGATTGGGAGGGTGGGAGGGAGGCTCAAGAGGGAGGGGATATGGGGATATATGTATATGTATAACTGATTCACTTTGTTATAAAGCAGAAACTAACACAACATTGTAAACATTTATACTCCAATAAAGATGCAAAAAAGAAACCAGCGTAAAGTTCTGAATGGCAGGAAAACTAAAGGAAAAATGAGAAAAAATTAAGAGCAACAGCCTTTTATAATCATTATCGTCTCTGAAAATAGTGTCCTTGGACTTGCACAGTGCACAGGCTATGCAATCATATGTGACTTCCTTGGCCAAGTTTCCAACAGTGACGAAAGGTTCCTAAAATAGCAAGATGCAAAAGTATTGCTTCCAGATGATCCCAGCCATGTGAAAACATCATGTCCCTGTACGGTGTGCCCAGAAGAGACATGTTTCCAGTCTTAGTACCCTTAGTCCATTAACCCAGCCTCAGATAAAATCACGTGTTTTCGGGAATGACCACATCACACTGTGGGTTCCTAGTGAGTATACCCTGAACTCAAACTAATCACATTGTTTTCATAGCTGTCCCGTCCTTCCCATTTTTCTCCCCTCTCTCACTCTCCCCACTACCTTAGAGCCCAAGAGCTTTCAAACCAGGTTTTACAAAACCTCCTCGGGGGCCATGGAGAGAGGTGAGGAGGAGTATGGGGTCCCCAGCTCCCCCACTCCCACCTCAGCCAGAACAGATTTTAGGTCCTATATGAGGACTCTGGTAAGATTTTGTGTTTCGAAAGCACTCCCTGGTAAAATACATGTAGCGACCTCTATCACACCTTGAATCAGTGCAGGTGGAATTGAGGGTCTACATGTAGCTTTACATGTTCTTCCTCCTAAATTTTATCTCTTAGGTTCAGATCAGCCTCCCAGCCTCTTGGTATCTTTTCTATTCAGATTTTGCCATCCGTGGTATTTTCTATCCCTCCCAGCTTCACGCCATCTGCAAGCGTGACAGGTCTGTCCTAATTCAGTAATAAAAACGTTGAAAAGAACAGAGTCCTTGAACAAGCCCCAGGCGCCTCCCTCAGGGGGTATTAATTCCTTAATTGGCGCTCTCTGGGATCGAGTTTTCAAATCAGTTCCCAATCCACACAGCTCCATATAGCGGTTCCCCCACCCTGAGCCCGAATTGAGATTCAAATTTGTCGAATCAGGTCTGGCAAAATGGACAGACCTCGGATGAGTCCATCTGCAGGAATTCATTGTCTGACGACTTTTGTGTGGGGGCTGAAGGAGGAAGGAGCGTTGTGTGCAGATGTCTGGGGGTGACGTGGGGGGATGCTGAAATGGTATCTCACCCCCCACCAGTCCTGTGGGCTGGCTGCAAGGTCTGGGGGCAGGGGGACCCCAAGCAGAAGCTGAGGAAGGACTGACCACAGCATTGCTCCTCCCCCCCCCAGGGGACAGAGCAGCTGTGAGTCAGGAGAGGCCCCCCCCCCTTCCTTGGGAATCTTAAGAAACAGCATCTTGGGCACAAATGTCGAATGCTCAGGAAGACACCCTTGTTCAGAAGACACCCAGGGAAACCAGAGCGGAGGGGGAAACACAAGGGCACCTCCTTTACATACCTGCCAGATGAGTGAACGAACGTGTCTGAAACACCCCCTGGGGACTTGGGAAGAGAGTGGTGTAGAAGTCCTTCCGGAGCACGAAGCAGATAAACACTGAGATTGGGGCGACTGAAACCATGTGATGCCTGTGCGCCCGCCCCCAGACAGACGAGCTCTGGGGAGGTGCAGAAATACGTATTTTGTAATCAGAACACTTTTCACCCCAAATGATATTGAGAAGCACTTTAATAGCTTACTGAACTCCGAACATCCTAGTTTTTGCTACTTTCTCAAAGATTCCTGACTGCTGTTTGGGCAAGTTTCCTGGAAGTGAAACCTCTTTATATAATTGTTACTCCAGCAGGTTTAAGTACCTGCTTTTCGGTTGCTACGCTCTTTCCAATCTGAAGAAACATCCCTGTCATAGAGCGACCTGTGGAAGAAATGGAGGAACCGAGTGGAACCCTAAAAAAGGTTGGTGCTGAAAGTTATGGCAGAAAAGATGGAAGCCAGTGTTTTCCCAAACTCACCCCATTACCAGGGGCACGATTATGAAACAACAGATTTCAGAACTCTTCCATTGAGTAGGGGCGGGGCAAGAACCCCTTCTTCCAGCAAACCCTCCAGGTGAAGCTTAGGGTCAGGTAAGTTTTAGAAACAATGATTTAGGGCAGCCTCATTTTTTACAGATGATGAAACCAAGACAGACACTGCTGAAGGAATTCACCCAGGTCCCAGCTTTGTTCACCACTTTTACATTCTCGCTCATCTAACTGATGGCCACAAGAGGTTCATTTTGGGGCCTCTCTACACGTTTATCAAAATCTTTAACAGGACCTCAGAACTGGTTCCAAACTCATGCTTTCCAGAATGAGTACCTGAAGCCCCCGGACCCCACAGGAAGGCTCCATGGGACCACGGCTTACCACACGCCTTCTTTTCTCCACCAGAAAAGCCTTATTCTCACCTATTTCATACATTCAGTTCTGTGAAAAAGTTCCGCGAAAAAGTTCCGCAAGCAAGGTTTTGTGACTTAAAAGAAGAATTTGAGAGCAACTGGCCTGAAATATCTGCACATCTGATCATGCTTGAAAAGTTCACCTGTCTCAAAAAAGAAAAGAAAGAAATGCTTCAGAGCCTCTTATTTCAATGTTCATTGGCTAGTCATTAATCCTCGCTGCTAGGAACATCTATATGTATTTTCTAAAGGCTGTATCTATTTTATTAAGTAGAGAAGGCCAATCACTAGACACCATTTATCTCAAAAAGTTGATGCTTCTTAAGGACTATTAGCATGGATTTGGTGGAGAAAATTGATACCTATTTTCTAACGTGAAGGATACCAAAATCGACAACCATCCTTGGAAAATAATAGGATATATAGACACCCGTGAGCTGTGGTCTCTCGGGGAGAAAAGATCATGACCCCTTCTGTCACACAGTGACTCTCGACCAGGACATTGCTCTCTGTGGAAGCTCTGGGAAGCCAGAGCTCAGCTCTGCAACTCAGCTGTGCGCACCACAAAGGGTTTCATGCCAGACTCTGATCAGTGTGCAATATTTATTTTTGTCCTGAGTTTATATACTGATAAGGTACTGCCATTGGCTAGAGGTCTGTGGAGCCAGATAGAGTAATACTTGGTGTCCACAAGAGGAAGAAATGTAGCTTAACACGAATCTGGCACCAAAAAAAATATCAATGCTTATCTAAATATGAAGTTTGCCTTGTAAATGTATAAGAAAGTCCGGTCAGGGTAGTACACAACCTTACCAAGACTGGAACGATTGGCTGGTAAGCGGGCAACTTTGTCATTCGTGCTGTCATCATTGGTGACTAGTGTGGCGCTCCTTTGAGTTTTTCAATTCCTTTCCAGCGTGCCTCCAAAAACACACTGGAAAGCAGTGCTTGTAACAAAATGGAAAGAACTACTGCAGTGACATAACAGAAAGATTTAGGGCAAAGAGCTCCTGTGTTCCCAACAGGACACCAGGATGGGCCTCTGGAATTTTCTCTCTATGAGAAATTTGCAATGATGATGGGTGTCATATGCCCTCCATTCTGGAGAGGTTAAAGCCACGGAGCATTTATTGGTCAGAGAAGGAAAGTAAGACTCGAGTGAGTCCTGCAGGATCCGTATCTGTCGCCTTTCCCCTGCCTGACATCATGGAGAATTCTAAGGGCCAGCAGTAATTCTCCACAAGGAAAGCTTATCTTTCCCCCAGAGTTCAGGTCACAATGTCTTCTTCAGCCAATTCTATCCACGAATCCATGAGAGAAGTACTGCTTCTCAACTCAGTTGTTAAAAATGCTTACTGAACAATTACTATTTTCCTAGCACCTATAGGAAGGCAATAGAGGTATAAGACACCATCCCTTTTCTCAAGAAAAATATAATGTTTGAGAAAGAGATAGGAAATAATACTCGTGTCAGGACAAAAATACTCATGTCGAGGGTGTGAGACATACACACAGTGAGAGTTATGGGGGTCAGGAAGGAAAACTTGGCTTATCACAAACGTTAATGAAGACAATTTTCATGGAGATAGAATAATTTAAAGAAATGATTATTTTGAGGTTCAAATAAATTGCCACTTATTGAGTGCTTATCATATCCCAGGAACCACAGGATAAGCTTTAACAAAATACCAAAACTGGAAAAGAACTCAGAGAAAATATAGAGAGATGTTAAATGATGGTTTGGGGATTGCTGGTGATTTTATTTGTTCTGAATTTTTTTTGTTTATTAGTATTATATGTGCTGTAAGGAAGGAATAAAAAAGGATTTCTAAGATGTAGGCAGATAAGAAGTAATGGGAAATGTTTTATAATTAGAGAAGGGACTGCGGGCAAAAATATGACAGAATATGGCCTGTGCTACAGACAGTGAAGTGTTCGTTCTGGGAAAATAAACCGAAAAAGTAAGACAAGAGTCATAGTACCAAGAACCTTGGCTGTCTCATAGACGAGTTTATATTTAATCATATCTACATTGGGAACTCATTAAAGTTCCTGAGAAAGAAGGTATAGCTGAAAGATAATGTTTAGAAAGATTGCTCTGGTAACGTACAGGAAAGATTTTGAGTGGAGAGAGATTGAGAGAAAAACAAACAAACAAAAGCAAAAAACCGCAAAGCTGTGATTGCAGTCTGAGGTATGCGAGCAAATCAGGGCTTGGATGAGAACCTCATGGAAGAGACAGAATATGAACTCAGATCTATCTGCCCAAAGCCCACGATTCTGCCCTTCACACACCTGTCATGTGTGACTGGAACCAGAAAGGACCCTGGAGACCATCAACTCCACAACTTCAAATTCCTCCACCAGTGTCCCAAAGGACCTAGGGCACAGCAAGCTGCAAACCAAAATTTTCCTTGAAATAGAAGATTTTACATTTCAAGCAACACTTACTTTCTTCTATTGTGTATCGCATTTGTTTTGATATGAAATTAATATTTAAAATGTTTGCCACATAGTTCATCTATATTAAAAGTAATAAAGAAATTGTATTATTCTAAAAAAATAAAATAAAATAAAATTTTTGCCACATAAAAGTAATGATAGGTATATTCTATTCCAATTATACATGGACCGAGAAAGCCCTCCTCCAGCTGTCCAAATGAGCGACAACCAGGATCTTTTTAAATCCCCACCGAGAAGAGTCATTATCTTGTAGATTGTAGGCTTCTACATTAATGAGAAAGTTATGTCATCTAATTAGTTTAAATATAATCTTTTTTAAATTGCTGACCATTTGGGTCTATTCTTATGGGGGATCAGGGTGCGGAGATGGGGAAAGCAAAACAATATCTGGAACAACTCATAGCTTTCACAGAGAATATCTTCCCACAGGTCGGTTCTGGTCTGGCCCCTACAAGTTCCAGTGATATAGGGGTGGGGACATGGCAAAAAAACAAAAAAAAGTGGATCAAGAGGGCTGATCAAACACATAGGCTAAAGAAAGGATCAATAGGACTTGGCAACAGAACGGTACAAAATGATGGTTTTTTTGCAAAGGAGAAGGCAATGGAGAAATTGATGGCTCGGTGACTCCCAGTCTGGGTGATGGGAGAAGAGTCAAATCATGAGCAGAAATAACAAAGCCCAGAGGTGAAGTTTGCTGCAGAGAAAACAACGAGTTCAACATCGTTCCTGCTGCACTTTCACTGACAGAACAGTCGGGGGAAGGTATCTCAAGAAATATATTTGGAGTCATCACTAAAAAGATGAAACTTTAAGAAAGAATGCTGTTTCCAGGGAGCGTGCAGAGGCAGGCAGAGAGGTCCCCAAGCTGGATGGTGACACAGTGGCCGTGAGTCAGCAGAGAAGGTGCCCTGATTGTGGAAAATCCCAGTGCTCAGGGATCGTTTTAAAGAGAAGCAAGTCACACGGGCTATAAAATCTGGCACCATGTATATGTATAACTGATTCACTTCGTTATAAAGCAGAAACTAACACACCATTGTAAAGCAATTATACTCCAATAAAGATGTTTAAAAAAAAAAAAATCTGGCACCAAAGCACATGTGATTAAAGATAGGGGAAATACCATGATTTTGGTAAAGAAAAAAAAAAATCACTGCTAACTTGAAGGAAAATGGTTTCAGTGGTGTGATGGGAATAGACATGAGATGAAAGGGAATTTTAGAGGATGGGGGTGAGTAGCTGAAGAGATGAATAGAAGCTGTGAACAGTTCTAGAAAATTCCACGAAGTAATAACCGTCTGTGTTCTGATATCATTGTCATCTTTCTAAATGGAACGTACGTAGTACTCACAAAGCAGCAGCAATAAATAATTGGTATTAGCAGGGCCATACCACTGCACTGACATGGTTCCAGCATTGGTTTTAAAAAAAAAAAAAAGTAGGGGCTTCCCTGGTGGCGCAGTGGTTGAGAGTCTGCCTGCCAGTGCAGGGGACATGGGTTCGAGCCCTGGTCTGGGAAGATCCCACATGCCGCGGAGCAACTGGGCCCGTGAGCCACAACTACTGAGCCTGTGCATCTGGAGCCTGTGCTCCGCAACAAGAGAGGCCGCGATAGTGAGAGGCCCGCGCACCGCGATGAAGAGTGGCCCCCACTTGCCGCAACTAGAGAAAGCCCTCGCACAGAAACGAAGACCCAACACAGCTAAATATAAATAAATTTTTTAAAAATTAAAAAAAAAAAAGAAGTAAATCTGCAGAGGTTAAACTGGAACTCTTGATATCCTTGTTTTTCTGAGGGAAGCCCACAATTGTCTCTGAACTAAAAACAATACACATCTGTCTCAGTGCTTTCTGTTTCAACAGCAAAAGGAAGAAAAGAGGGGGTTGGGTAGGATTTGAACGAGACTATTTACTAAGGTTCTTTCCAACCTACAGAGTGATTCCATGAGTTTATCCATACCTGAGTCAAAACGAAAACAAAAACAAAGGCCGTGGTGATCATTTTTATTGGTGATACGTTCCTATGCAAGGTACTGCAGAGAAACAGATAACACCAGAGTTGATACGAAATGTTTCATAATCCAATACTTAACAGTTAGGTATTCAGGCTATGGGAGTTGCCTATGTGGTGAAACGTCTCTTGGTAAGCCTCAGAATCTAGCTGCATCTATCATATAATATGCATATTTAGCATACCATCCTGCATACTTATGGGTCCACAAGTATATATTTATACTCATGATCACTTACAAATGCATTGAGCTCTAGCCACCTTAACAGACTAACACTGCTCAATTTAAACCAAAATATCTTCCTTGAATTATAAAAGAACCTTTTCTTTCTAACATGCCTCGTTTAATAGATGAAGTAAGTTAAACTGTTCACTCCAACAAAAATTGCCTTTTCTGTTTTGGTGGTGGTTGTTTGTGTTGAAATGTAAACATTAGTCAAACTTTGTTGAACAGAAAAGTCCAACCCAGGAAAGTAATTCCAATAAAAAGCAAAGTTATGGCCAAGCTCAGTGAAGACAGTAACATGCACGGAACCCAGAAAGAGGATTAATATCAGCAGGGACGCTCTGGGGAATGTAGCTTCATGTTAGGTCAGCAAAAAGTAGGCCTATTACAATATCTCCAACTTAAGGAAAATTGCCATTATTTTGCCTTTTTGCTTAGCTTTTAATTAGACGTTGAGCCTTCTTTCTTAAAAATATATGTCTTTTCATGGGTGTTAGGAAGAAAATACACAACACACACACACACACACACACACACACAGGCTCATGATGCTTAAGAGGAAAATTGGATAAAGAATTCTATTAGAACGCTCGGAAATATAAAGATCTCCTTGTCATTAAAATATCCAAGAGGAGAACTCAGACCTGCACTGAAATAATAAAATGACTGTGTAATTGTATTTATAAAATAAACTGTCTCAATTTATATTACAGAAAAATACCATCATTTAATTATTTACATAACATTTTGGAGGTTTTTATAGCTCTTTAAAAATGCTGTAGAGCATCCAGGTCAAGCTGGTAAAATGCTACAAATACTATATTTAAAATAATTTCCACTATATTTTTCTTCTGAAAACACCACTCTGTTTGTAGAATTCAAACAGCTTCAACTGCTTGAGATGGTGAAACACCTTTGTGCTTTTCAAAAATCACATTTCATAAAGGGCATTTATTCTATAGAATTAAAGTTTACTGAATAATAAATATAACTTTAAGTGATGCAAGCTGTCAAAACCCTTGAATGTCAAAGTTAAAGCAGATAGCCCTTCATGATTTTTGCTGCTTTGGAATAAGAAAGGAAGCAGAAAGAGGATGATTAAGGAAAGGCAACCTCACCTTTGGACTTCTTCATCTTTGTATTTTCATCATAAATAACAATTTAAATACCCTTTGAGGTTAATATTTTCTGGTTCAAAGGGAAAGTACAGAAAAAATTAATATATTCATGCATAATAGGAGGCGACAGAGACTGGAGCATCTTATTTGTAGCAAATTTTATTTTCAAATGACCAAAAAGGTATCCAGTTACTCTTCAGATTAATTTATGAGATCATGCAAGATGTAAACATGACGTTTCAAAGGAAAAAAAAAATCATTCCTGACAATTCTAATAGATGAGGAAAAAGTACACAGAGCTACACACCAGGAACTTTCTACATATGGCTAATACCTGGATCTTTATTCTTGCCTGCCTTTCATCATTTCAGCACAGATAAATGTAGTGCAAAGAAGCAAAAGTTAATAATCCAAGGGAAGAAAAACTCTTTGATGTGATGCATGATACGAGAGAGTTTACTATATTAATATTCACAAAGGAATGTTGGAAGTGAGGAGTGATGTTAGGTAAAAATATCTATTTTGCAACAGAGTTAAAAAGAAATTTAGTTGTGATTATATTGCTACCTACATCGTATTCATAGGCTTTCCCTTGAGTACCATGCCCAGTTCCAAACTTTTTTTTTTTTTTTTTTTTTGCTATGGAAACAGATAAAATGAAATGGAAATCTTTCCAGAGGGCATTCAAAAGAATATATTAACTTACAGTTATAATGTATTTTGAAAACATGGTAGATGGTAATATTATTCTGAAAAAAAATGTTATATGGGCAGAATAGGTATTACAAAAATATTTTTTAATCAATGGTGTACTATAAAGAAAGTAACTTCCTATTTTGGGCATGAACTGTAAAGCAAAGGACTGTGGCTTTACATCAGAAGGGTTTTATTTATTTGAATATTCAGAGTTGGTTCCCGATTACTAAATGTGTAAAATAGATCCAAAAGGCCAATCCAGAGTGTATCTACATAGTTATACAGCTATATGGTTTCAGAGAAAACACAATGCCATTTCTGCAATTTGGACTAAGTCCTAGTGTCCTCATTTAACCCTGGTTTCTAGAGACCATAAAATGTAAAAGGTTTTGGATCCCCTGGAGAGTACACGTACACAAACTCCCTACAAGTAAAGCTAGCTTTGTTTATAACATAGTTGAAAATTAAACAGCAACACTCCATACAAAATTAGTTCTTTACATTATTTTTATAACGATATTATCCCTAGGATTCTCCGTAAGAGCCTAGAATAACATGACTCCAAATTTCCATTCCAGAATTTCTCACTTCTTTTTTTTTTTTAATTTTATTGAAGTGTAGTTGATTTACAGTGTTGTGTTCATTCCTGCTGTACAGCAAAGTGATTCAGTTATACATACATAGGTATATCCTTTTTCATCAGAATTTCCCACTTCTAACACTTCTCCCTGGCAGGCACACTGCAACAGAAAATGAGATGCTATTTTTACGTGGCTTGTAAGATGCTGCGCGGCCGAAGAAATGTTATTGTAAATTAACGTGCGGTGGATTCTACGAGGTTTTGTTAAAATAAAGCTATCTACTCTATAGGTGATGAAACATCACCAAGGTTCTAAAAGTGTTTGCTTTGGGTCCTTTGCTATGGAGTAATGTCCTTATCTGAGGTATAAAAAAACCCACCCACTCTGCAAGTCAGCCTTAATGTGGCAACTCACCAAAGCCGACAGATGCTGACTCCCAGTGAAGCGTTTTGTGCCCGAGATCAATTCGCAAGAAGTAGACTAACCCAAGCCTTTGGGAGGTAGAAGCTACAAAAATATAGTGCCCTGCCCCCAACCAAGAAGTCCGCGTCCTTCTCTTCCTCGCCAAACAATAAGGGTGCAGCTTTGCAGACTCAGAGACCGCTGTCCATCACAGGAAAGCACCACGGACCTTCGGATTCAGCATCATACGCTTTTTTCTCTTCCCACTCACATAATTAACGCTCCTTTCCTTTCCTCTTTCACAATGTGCCTGTTTCAAACTTGTATTATTTTTGTCAGATGTCTAATTTCAGTTATGTTCTTTCCCTCTGTGGTCTCTTCCCGCATTTCACATTCCAGAGAAATATTTAAAGGTCTGTAAAACCAGGTGAAGTTCCAAAATATTTCTAAACGGAACTGCCACAGGTGACAGCACAGGGAAAGAAGGCAAAGCTACAGGACAAGGATTGGAATAAACTGGCTGGAAATGTATTGGAAAATCTATTTAAGTTACAATAGCCGTGGTTGAGGTTTTCAATGAGGCATAAACATTCAAGTTACTGACAAAACCAACATGTTTCATGATCACTCAAAATAGTCTACTTGTCATGGTGCATTGTCTTTTTTTCTTTTATTAGTAAGTTGCTCTCTCTTTTTAAAATTTTTTTTTCTTTTTTAGTATTCAGGAAGCGAAAGCATTTAAGAAAACATTCAAAAATCTGAGAATACATGTAAGTGAAATATTTACACTATTATTCATAAAAGTTACATCATTTACATAGGGTTCATTTGTATATAATAAAAATTTCATCATAATGAAAACTTTTCTGGAAAGTTATATGTTAATTTGTTTAACATATGCTTTGGATATACAGCTAAATATGAATAGTTAAAAAAATTCTGTCTTCAAATATCCCTTTAACAATTAAAAAACCTCATTCCTAAACATTTGTTTTTCTTTCCACTTGCTCTTTTGTTTGTGATATCATATGTAGTTTGAACTATGCAAAGATTGGATCTTGTCATAGCTCAGAATATATTTGTATACTTTCAGTAAATTTGCTCATTGCATAGCAAACATGTAAACTTACAGAGGATCTATAAATTTTACCCTAATCATCTAAAAAAGTTGCTGAAATTTTACATGACAGTATATTGAGGTTTATTTTTGTTGTAATTTGGGTTTTCTTTGTTTTAAAAAATATTTTTAGTCCATGTGTCAAGTGAATACAACTAATAAAAAGTCATGAGATGCCAAAAACCAAGTAAATAATTTTATCCTAGATTACCAGAATTTAACCTCATTATATCATTTGGGCTTTTTCCTAAGTATAACAAGTTGGAAATGTATTGTGCTGCCTTTTAAGACAGTGTTCCAAATTAATTTCAAAAGTGTGTGTTTAACATAAAGTTAACTATGTTTCCATCAAATAAAATGTTTATTAATGAAAGCTATTTATCATACAAGAAACAGCAAAGATAAGTCATCATACAGAGATGTACACTAGAAGTGACAGATGTAAAAGTGCATGCAGAGATTTCTGTTTAAAAAGGAAGTAATAAACAATAATACTAAAATCACTGGATTTTGATCCCTATACTCTTAAATGAGTGATAGCTTTTCTTTGAATTTACAATTGGAAAATGCCATTAACAGATAGGACTAATACACATTAGCAAGCAGGTGAAATGAATGTTCTTGGATTTTATTTTACAACTACTGTGCTTGACAAATGTGTGGGATTTTTTTTTTCAATAATTTTCTTCAAATCTGGGGTGGGCATATTACTGCCTGGTTGCTCTGATTTATACACGATTTATCTAATTTTGTTTAAAACCATATAATTTTAAGCCTCCATTTGTGTTAGACATCATAAAAACAGAAGTTTTGTTAACATTCAGTAAATGACATTTAAGTCTCCCGGTCTCTCTCTCTCTCTCTTTCTCTCTCTCTCTCTCTCTCTGTCTCTCTTTTTTTGGCTCAATAGATTTTTAAATGTATGATTATCATAACCTAATATTGTCTTTGTCTTCACTGCAGTGGATTTCCGATCAAACTTTTCCCCTTCTTTTAATACTTTAGGGAATTTTCAAACGTCGGGATGTTTGGCTGTAATGCCCCAAGATTTGTTCTCCCTGAAAAAAATCATAGTGACAATTTATTAACTACAGAGCAACTTGGCTTTTAGGGGTCTGCAATTTCTATTTAGATTTACAAATATCCATTTGTGCTCAATAGACCTAACATTAAACTTAATCATATTTAAGGTTTCTTTTCATGCAATTACTTTATCTGCTAATTATCTTTTTTTTAATTCTAAAAATCAGGCTGAGTCAAATCAGTGGGGCATTACTTTTATTGTAGGAAAATATATTTAAAGGTAATTCTAAGTTGAATTACACTGCATATGCAATGGTAATTTAAAATGAATCAGAAGTTTGGAAATCTAAAAACTATTTGTATGTTTGCATATCTAAAATTTTTCATATCACCGTTTTAATAGCTTTTACAAATAGACAATCGAAAACACACTAGTATAGTTAAGCCTTAAGTAAAACTAATGGGAAATAAAACTCCTTAGATTCAAAATCGTTTATTCACACAAATTTAATAGGATATATCACAATTGTTTGGTCCATAAATATTTAGGGGAAATAGTTTCTATACAATGCATTTATCAATAAACAAAGAAACATGGACAATTTTGCTAGACCACTTACTGTACTATAAACACGAAGCTCAATATATAAGATTATTGAATTTATCAACTATATTGGAAAGAGTGCACAACTGCTTTCTATGACATGTTTGTCCCCTCTAACAGGATACACCATAAAAAGAGTTTCAGAAATAAGAGGTAAAACAGTACAAAACTAGTGAGGTGTCAAAAGGGCTTAAAACAGTTAATTTAACAAACAACACATATATCCTGATTTTTCACAAACTTACTTCCAAGTTATCTCATAAGGCACATAGGAGAACTGAGTTATAATTAGTCTACTTAATAAAGTAGATCTATAGTACCATATATTGTTCTGTCAAAGAACAAAATTTATAAGTATCAATATTTTACCTGTAAAAGTGTATTAATAAGATCTCAGCCTTACCAAGGTTGTTTGGTCTGGTTAGTGGTAAATGCCCAAAATGTAATAGAAATATGAAAAGTCAAGATTTAAGCTCCATATAAGATGATGACCACACTTGCTAAATATATAATGGCAATCACACCTTCTTCTGTTACAGTGTTATCTTCCATCATCTTTTTTTAAAAAATAAGCTACTTTCTGTGCTAATTTTCTAAAGACCCTGAGCAAAAGTTACAATAATGCACTTTAATGTGGGCAGTGAACTGTCAATATGTAACCACACATTTATACAGCCAGAAGGACACCTTTAAAATCTATTAAATAGCCACTTCGACCGCCAGAGGAGATTTAAGGGGTCCAAAAAGTGGAGAACATGTGCAAAGTTATTCTTAACAATCCACTAAAGCAAGACATATATCTTGACTTCTTTTTTATTTTTATTTTTTTTAGGAAATCCACAATCTAATTGGTATTTAACTACAACAGAAGCATATAGATGAACATTCACCACTGCCCAGACCATTAAGATTTTAGCTTAAATTAAAAGAAAAAAAATGCTACTGTAAACTAGGAAATATATTCAGATCAGCATCCACAAGGCTTCTGAGTTTATCTACTTTAAAACTAAGAACCTCAAATCTCTAATGTCAGAAAAGTTTTTTTTTTTTCTGACAAATAGATCAACCTGTGCCAAAGTAAAATGAAGCAAAACAAAACCAAAGAATTCTCATTGTTAGCATGTTACTAAGTTTTTTTTTTTAAACATTATTTGTATAGAATGCCAGATACAATATCATGGTACAGCTGAAGCCAATTAAGAGCTATTGATTAAATTATACTGATTTTTTTAACTTCTTAAAAAATTATATTTTGCTTATTTCCATTTTCCCTGGGAAAAAAATAATTTAGAAAGAATGGTTTTATAACTATCATTTTTAGCTTGTGGAGGTTAAAAGTATAGAATTTCAAATTCTGTTTGGAATTTTCATGGATACACAGGAGGTTTAAGTATTTTTCAAATGTTGAAAAGCAATAACTAACTAATAAGAAAGTTTTGTTGGGATGTACACCCTAAGAGGAAAAAAGAGTCACATTCCTGGTTAGATTTCCCACCTAATTAATCTTTAATATTTAGATTTGCTATCCTTAATGTTCTTGTTTAATCATATTCCTCATTTGTAAGAAAAAGGAATGATCAAAACATTTTTTTCCATTTTAAAATTTAAAAAAAGACAATATGAAGTTTTCAAAATTCCGTTAAGTACACGTACAATTGCAAGATTAAAAAAATAATTTTAATTAATTATCTGATTCTTTATTAACCTAATTATATAACCGGGAATATGATTATTTGCCCATCATAATACCACTCTTTTTTTTTTCTTCAGGATTCTGGAAATAAGTAACATACAATTTTAAGAGGCACTTATTAGAATGATTCCCAAACTCCCCTTACCGACTGAAAGATCTAATTAATTTTTTTTAAATCCAAATACACTTTGTAGACAAAAAAAAAAAAAAAAAATACACTTTGTAAAGGAGACAATACTGTAAACTCATTTGCCAAGTGGCTGCAGAGGCTACACACCAAGCTGTTGTTTTTATTTCCCAAGTATCTTGTGGGTTAGGGAAAAAAAAAAAAAAAAAAAAAGTCTTGTAAATAATAAAATAATCATTAGAATAATAATAAAAAGAAGAGGAAGAATTAAAAAAAAAACAAAAAAAAAACCAATGTTAGAAAAGGTTCGTTAAGGTAGTTTGCGAGGGGCTTCCGGATTCGTGGCTGTCCATGTTAGAGGTCACGGCTGTCACTACAGTGATAGTGGGATTGGTCAGGTCTGTTAAAGTGGTCGCAGTGCCGGGTGGACTGAGCGCGCCGCTGTCTGCTGGGGGCGGGGCCGGAAGCGACGTGCCATCAGCTTTATCAACACCCCCATTCTCCTGCCGCAAAAGGTTCCTTCTGAATTTGGCTCGTGCGTTTTGGAACCAAACCTGCAAACCAATCCCAATGGATTTCTTTACCGATGTTTATTTTTATACTTCTTTTTTTTCCTCTCTCTCTTTCCTTTTTTTCTTTTTCTTTTTTTTTTTTTGGATATGTTTCTCTTTTAAATATAATTGTTTATTTTTCTTGGGAAAGAAGGGCCTTTTTTTTTTTTTTTTTTTTTTTGCTTTCTTTTAAAACAGAGTAATTCCAGTACGACTACGGACACCCTCTGAGCAGCACGTGGGCCCCCGCCCCAGCATTAACAACTGCCGCTTGGGGGCTACGGATACTTAAGTGGAGATACCGTGGGGAAATGAAGGCACAGAGATGAAGAGGGGGAAACACACCCTGATTCCTCAACTACTGTCTTTTTGAGAATGAGGGCAGGCGAGGTCAGGGAATGGTTCACAGAGTAAGAATCACTCGCATGAAATGAACATCATTGAAACAGATTTCTGCCTATTCTTGAGTCTGACACATGGCAAGTATTCCCTGCATAGGAAAAACCCCGAGGGCCACGGACCCCAAGCAACCGGAAACTGGCGGGTGGAATTTTAAATGCCTGCTATTTGTCACTGAAAAGTGTAAGAGCATCACAGGGGACCCACAGCAACCCACTATCATGTCTCTAGTTACATATTCTTACCGTGATGAGTTTAGGAAAGCAGTTGGACAGCAGATCTCATCACTCCCAGTATTTAGTTGTGAAATATGGTTGGTTAAAATGGGAAAATACTTGCTCCAAGTGGTTGCCGAGACACTAACCATACTTGTGGCTTTCCAGGAGTTGACAGAAAGGGTCGTCTTGAATTTGGAAGCTCACAACAGGTAGTGAGGCTGCCAAGAGTGTGTTGAAGTAAGACAGCGCCAGCAGGTCCCCCCGCCAAGTCTGTGCACTGACCCTAATGTGAACGTTAAGTCTCCAAAGCCACAGCTTGCGCAGATAACGTCACCCGCGTTTGCAGAGCAGCTAGGCAAGCTGAACTGGCTTTGGTGGACCCGTCTCTCCATCTGCAGGGAGAATGCGGCTGCATCTTAGAAGACCCTGCATCTCTCTTTGGGCAGTCTCCGAAAGCCCCTGCAAAATCTCAGTACACTCTCTAGGGAGGTAACTAAGGTAAACTAATGAGAAGCAGTACAGGAAATAGCCGTATCACTCCAAACAGGGAAGAGAACTATTTTTACTGCAAGGGGAAGATGTATACACAGCCAACGATGGAGGTTTCTTACCTGCAAAACTCTTTTGGTCAGGCCTGTTTTCTGAGCAAGCTGCTTGAGGTCCTTGGCGTCCGGGTTGTGGTTGATGGCAAAGTAGGATTTCATGGTCCGGAGCTGGTGATGCTTGAAGGAGGTGCGCATGCGCTTGGTCTTCTGCGAGGGCGGGTAAGGCTGCTGATCTCGGTCCAGATGGTCGGCCTCATTCTCGTTACAACCTGTTGCAGTCACAGTGGACAAACAGGGGCTCAGTGGAAAGTCCTGCATTAGCTGAGAAGATGGCAGGTGGCATGATAATGTCATGACAGGACAACAACGGTGGAAAAATCTGTCGACCCAGTTATGAGTGGGAGCCAGACAAAAGAAAGAGGTTAATTGCCCACGACCTCCAAACTAGTCTGTTCATGTGGACACACCCGAAGTTTAGGTAGTAGAAAAATATTAGATAAATCCCCTCTTCGGCTTAATGGTTGCTAGAAAACCTTGAAAAGATGAATAAGCTGTAAGTGTGGGAGGGAGAGAAATCTTCTCCAAGAGGGAAAAGAAAAAACCCTTTTCTACTATATTTATGTGTATCAGCACACTGCCGCTCCACACAGTTTTTAGAGACTTCACGTTTTGTCTGCATTTGTGAGATGAGGTGTATTCTCTGAAGGCATGAAAGATATGCAAGCGAGTAATTTCAGCTCTCTCACATCTGAAGGTCTCAGAGAGCCCCCCAACGAAGGAAGAATCTGAGTTCCAATTTTTAGCCTTTTCTGCTAATCCTAGAACGTTTCCAGAAAAAGTTAAAAGTGGCTGGACAAGGGAGAGAAGTTAGAAAATAAAAATTTGCAGGATTCTTATGTAACCGTAGGAATATTATTTTTGAGGGCTTTTAGCTATAACTGCTTAACGTAGGGCTAACCAGGATGAAAATAGTTTTCCCTTGGAGTTATTTTAGAAAATATTTCTGAAAGAGAACGAGCGCAGACTTTTCTTCCCTTGGTTCATGCCTGCAGCGCACCCCACAGCTCCCAGCTCAGAGGCTCTGACGTCCCGCTCGGATCGTGGCCCCGTCTGCTCTGGCACGTGGTACGGAGGGGGGTTGAGCTGTGTCCCTGGCCCGCCGGGCAGAAGGAGGGCAGCATCACAACCCCCCTTGCACAGCTCCCTCAGCACTGAGGGCAAAACAACCCAGCCTTTGAAACAAGCCTCAAAGTCCTTATCCCCGGGATGTAAAGATGTGCATTTAAGAGGTCGTTTCCAATAACCTACTGGCTCTGCATAAGAAATATGATTACAAAACGAAAACATTTTGCTAAATATTTACTGATTCAGCCAACTTCTCAACTTAAAGGGCATGGCAGGTTTTTTTTTTTTTCCTTTAAACCTTACTTCAGATGTTTATCTCATATATATTCAGACTGATCATCATGCATGTTAGTGCATTATAATAGAATATCTAAAATCAACCTGGTCGTTTCCCTGGGGGAGAAACCTGAATCTTGAAGGAAGTGAGACATCTCTTACTATTACCTCTTCCATTCTGCTGGAGAAAATAGTATTTGCCTGCTATGCTCTGGTTACAATTACTTTTTAAAAAACACTTTTAGTAAATCAGTATATATACAGAAACCCAGTAGTTTTATAGTCATCAACAAGAGTCAGCTGCATCACAAAATCCACTTAAGAAATTCTCCCTAATGTAACAAGACTAGGCATGGACTAATGTCTCCTTTGTTCATATTTCCATGAGATCCATAAAGAGGGCACACTTGGCAAAAGAGCAATTGAGTTCATGGAGAGAAAGATTCTATCATGTTCACCATCGGGTCCTCTAAGTCATGCACAGGGCCAGGAGCTCAGCGAGCATTCGATCAAGATTTTGAATCTTTGTTCATCCATAAAATCACGAGTGACTATAAATGCAAAGTCAAATCAACTTGAAATGGAATGCAAGTTAGATATATACAGCCAAATGTTGAACAGAGGCTCCTTAAACTCCAACAGAAAGGGTAACCTGTACCCAGAAATAAGAGAGAGAATATGCTTTACATTTTATCCTATTGCATCCCCGGGGAGAGATGTCAAGTTCAAATCTTCTACAGAATTGCACTTTTGTATCCTCAAATGGATGAAACAGCATCTTATGACCTACTATAAAACTATACTTATCTCCAGTAAACTGAGCTATATTTCACAACCAGATTATAAATGAAGCCACACCAAAACAGTCAAAGAGGCACACCTTAGTCATTGGAGGCTTCTTCAAGTAAGATTTCAACTCTGTCATAGGTGAGTGATGTGTAACCCTTCCTGAATAGCACATTAAATGGAATATTACACTTGAGGTAGAAGACTTAACTTGGTACTTAAGTAATGTCCTTAGCCATCCACCCCCCCACACACAAGTTACTATTTCTTAGAAATGGGTTTGATTCCTAACCTAACTATATACTCATTAGTCTTTAAAATGAAGTTTATGAAAAAAATTATAGACAGGTTTGATAAAATTGCTTCTCTGAATGTGCATTCTATATCCATTATTGCTGATTAAGAACTCAGCAGAGAATTATAGTGTATTAAAAACAATTATGGGACTTGTTTTCACATAGAATACAATTCACTGTGCAAAAAGATTAAGTTAGCTCTTTATTAAACTGGTATTAATATAAACAGATAAACTGTGTGATCAGTTATATTATGTGAATTAATAGAGCAATCTATGTTATCTACAGAGTAACGCAGTGCATTGGCCTAAATTACTTGTGTTTCACTATGAATGCCTTATGTAAACTTGCAAGTGATTGCGTTTCCCCAGGGTCTACTTTTAAAGCTATAGGGGTTTTCTTCCCCCCGAATTATGAGATGAGATGATAAATCTCCTAAAACTGTCTTAAACATACACCTGTAAGTACACATCTGGCACTATAAAGTTAATGAGAAGATCTAAATATTTTATTCTCCGGTCACTTATGGAATGGTCCCTTATCCTGAAGTGAGTTTCTATTCTGCAGGTGTGTAACCTTCTGAGAACTGATCCCTGGGAGACCACTAGGGGTCAGTGCCAGGCAAATTTAACGACTGCCGGGAGCTTTTGAAGTTTGGAAGCCAAGAAAGACCCTAAGGAGGGAGATTTCGCGAACTGGCAAAAATTTAGTCTCTCAATTAATGCTAAATTACCCAACCAAGAGCTGCCTGCCCTAGACTAAATCCTCTTCTCACCCTGGAGGGCTGCATTTCAATCCAGCATCCCGGATAAACTTTCCAGGTCTCTTTCTAAAATATCTGCCTGATATCTGCACAAAGAGCTATAAACTAAATTAGGAAGAGTCTCATGAAAAGACGTTTGCCTTATGTCGAGCACTTACTGATCTTTGCCAAGCTTCCCATCTCTGGAAGTCTGAATCATAAACATATTCTGTGTACATGTGTTTGAAAATATATCAATGTATAAATTAGATGTGTTTAGTATCAACATTAGTCTTTTCTGAGATTAATTTACACTTAAGCAGAGATGGCTCCAAAAAAAGCTAAAATAAGGAGCTAAAACTGCGGGTCCATTTTACTGTCTGCCCTTTAACATGTTTTCAATGCACTGAAGCGTTTCTTTGGCTAGTTTTGTAATAACAAACTGGCATTGCATTCATAAACTTTTTTTTAATGGCAGGTTGATTTCTGGTCAGGCATCTTTAACCCAATTTCTCTAGATTATTTTCACCTGATCTTAACTTTATGCTATTTGCTCGTATCTCTGGGAAAAGTCCAGAAGGGAGAAGGTGGATGTTAATTAAGAGGTACCGGCTCTGCAGTGGTGGGATCTACAAACTCCCTGCGGTCAGGGAGGCCTCCACAACTTTTCCCTCCTTAAAGAACAAGAGCATCAACTTTCTCCATAACCTTGTGGCAGCACTAATTTGCAAACTAAAGGCCTAAGTGGAAAGAGATTTTTCGTCCTTTCTAAGAAATAAATGTGTACTCTCTAGTTCTCCTCGGAGAAGCACAATTTTCTTGACCCTAAAGCTCTGTGGATCTTTCTCACGTAAAGTAAGATCAAGGCGAAATCAAACGTAGCTAATTAGGTTAAACAAACAAGCGAAAAACCAGGCTTGCCACCTTTGGCTAGAAATCTCCCCACACTTCTGGACCTTCTCTGGGCTGAGGACTTCCCTCTCTCCAAAAGCCTGGCTAGTTTCTCTCTCTCTCTCTCTGTCTCTCTCTCTCTCTCTCTCTGTCTCTCTCTCTCTCTCTCTCTGTCAATCTCTCTCACTCTAATTAGGGCATTAGGGCCTTGGTCAGTGGCTGGAGATTCCGATGTCACCTTCTATTAACAGAGAACAATTAGTGCCCTGCCCGGCCTGCCCCGGGGACCACGCATCAAAGGAGCCCAAGTAAGCGCGCTGGGCACCGTGGGCCCAAACCAGAGCCCCAGCCTCGGGCACAGCAAGGGCAGTGCGCAGCCCGACCTCCGGCGGGGGGTTGGCAAAACCCGGGGGTGCGCCCGCTGTGCGACACCAACCCACCCGGTCAGGGTCTGCAGCCGGCAGCCGGCCCTCCGCCTCTGCCCAGTGACCCCGGCTTGAACCCCGTGGGACCAATACAGTCACGCTGGGTCCCCGCTCCCTGGGACACCACCCGCTGCGCCTTTTCTGTGAAAACCTCCCGAGAACCAGGAGGGAGCCGAGGAGAGAGCTGGGCAGAGCCCACTCAGCCTGCGGGGACCCTGAAAGCTGTGGGCCCGACCAGGACTCCGGATTCCTCTAGCTCACACTGGCTGTGTGACCCTGGGCAAGTCACTTATCTGATGGGACAGTGTCCCTTCACCATTAAGCCACAGTGGCTCACACACCACACCAGGCATGTGGGAACTGGAAGAGAAAAACAGGCAAGATCCGTGCTCTGGGGCGCCCACCCTTTGGCTGGTATCTGGGTGATCATGGTAACAGGGGTTGCCACCATGAGGTCCCCAAGGTCCTTCCCAATAGAATGGACTCCCCTGGCCTGAGTCTCCTGACTGCTGAGGTTTCCTTCTGGGGCCAGGCCAGGGGACAGGGAGTCAGAGCAGCTAAACCAACCCTTAGGTTGCCCCAGAGTTATCCTAGGGCTTTCTGGAACCTCTTTTCCAGTGGCTGGGACCCACCGGAAGAGCTTCCATCCCGCTTGGAGTTAGATTGTGGTCCTCAGGGCCTGTCACCATCCTCACCTGGGGGATGGCAGGTGAGGGCGGGCTACCAACAATGGGAAACTGGTGAGTGAGAGAGATCGATGAATGATAACGTGTGCGCCTCCCAAAGCAAGGAGCAAAGCGTGCTCTCTGGCCTGTTGCCTGCATTTTGTTTTTAATTAAGAGAGAAAGCTGGAGGAGGAGAGAAGAGCAGCCTGTGACACCCACTAAGCCTCCTCAGAGGGCCTGACCTGGAGGTTCTTCCAGTCTTCAGGGCGGTCTGGGTGTCTGGATGGTTTATCCCGCAGGGAATGAGCTGGCTGGATGGGTCCCCTGACCCAGGGACGGAGCAGGCCAGCTCAGCTGTGGAGACTGACTCCCGCCCTTACAGCTGCTTTTCACCAAGATCAGGGATTTGGTTTTTCAACACTCTTGCCAACTGTTTCCCTGATTAACTCTGAGCTGGTGACCACAGCCTCTGCCCTTTCTAGACAGACTGGGGTTGGGCTCTGTAGACTTCTTTTCTTTCTTTTTTTTTTTTTTTCCTTTTTTAGTGTTTAGGGAAACCTCCTCCAGGATCTATAATTTGGCCTCCACACAGGAATTGCCCTGGGGCTGTTTTGCTCCAACTGGGAGCCAGAAACTAATGGGCTCATTAACTAATGGGCAACAAGGATTTGGCTCGGCCTGTGTGGGGGAAGTCATTGCAGCCTTATGAATGTGTTTTCTGCCCCAAACTACAGAAAGCTCTCTCTCACCTGTTCTCCCTCTCCCCTCCCCCTCTTCCCTCCCTCTTTCCCTCTCTCCACCTTTCCCTTCTTTCTGAGTGAAAGGGAGCTGTAGTGAGAAAAGGGTCGTGCTAAGGAAAGCACCGTCTTGCAACCAGGTCTTGGACGGGAAGGAGCTGGATGGAATTCTCCGCTGAGCAGAGGAGGCTGGGGCTAAAGGGGCACTGGGAAGGGGCTGGGCGCCCACCTGAGTTGTAACTGACGATGTCCACCCCCAGCGCGGGGCTCTTCCGCTTCCTGGGCCGCCCCTTCTGCACGGTGCCAGCGCCGTTGAAGTAAGGCAGGGCCAAGCCGCCGCTCTTGGCCGCCAGCTCGGTGTAGCTCAGCTGAGGTGTATACTCCCCTTGCAAGAGGGTCTCGAAGTGGGCGCGACAGTACACCAGGCTGTCCTTCATGCCAAAATGATCGCCCGTGGTCAGGGTCTTGTTGCAGGTGGAGCAGGTGAAACAGCTCAGGTGGTAGACGGAGTCTCGGGCGCGCATGACCATCTCGGAGGCGGAGATGCCAAGGTGGCAGCGGGCACATCTCTGCACAGAGAACCTTCTGGAAGGAAACAGTCGAGTCAGGGCGCTGGTAGAGGCAAAGGCAGGGCCACCTCCCACTGTGACACTTGGGGCTTGGCCAGCAGCGGCCCAAGACTGAGACCTGGGAGGGGTCTGGGAGGGGAGGACCCGCGCCCACTTGGACATTAATTTTATTTGCTCATTGACCTGCCCTGGTGAACAAGACAAAGAACCCTTGCATTAAATTCAGAAGAATCGGGTAACTGATCCTCAGTTTTCTTCTCTGTAAAGTGAAAATTTTAAAAAGCAAAAACAAAACCAAAAACAAACCCTGCACTGGCTAACTCACAACACAATGTTAAGAATATTACATCGCGATGTCAAGTGAAAACGTTTCCTCGATTACAAAACATACAAACGAAGGGTGTTACTATTTATGGAAGCGTGAGCGTGCCTGAAAGCATTCAGACACGGCCCTGGAAAAAAAAAAAAAAAGGACAGTTTTGCAGAGGGAAGCTAATTCTTTTTTTAACCACTTTTCTCTCCTCAGCCAAGAGCGGAGCCGAGTCCCTGCACCTCGCTCGCGTCCCCAATCCAAAACCAGAACTGGGAAGAATCAATAAACAAGCTGCCGGCGACTTGACTCTCCGGCGTCTCTCGAGTCTGGCGGGCAGGTTCCAACCAGCGGGAAAGGCATCTCGGAACTGAGAGGCCTGGGTTTCGGCAACAGCGATCATTCGTTTTCATGGTCCTTTATGTGAGTTCCCGCCCCCCCCCGCCTCGCGAAAACCTGACACCAGTTGCTGCTGCCCCGGCCACCAGTTGAGTTCCAAGGCACGGGCCTTGCTCACTCAGTTCGTAGTAAACGGAAAAAAAACAAAAACAAAAAAAAAAACCCGCTTTCGTCTCGGTGGACCGAGACACGTTCATTTACCCTTCCGAGATTTGCCCAATTCCCTCGGCCGAGCTGCCCAGGGCCCCCTGAGCGGGATAGTCGCTGGTCACGCTCTAGACCTTGGGTGGCCCCGTCCGCGCGCATCCCCCCCGCGCGTCTGGCGGGGATGGGTATGCTGCAGCTTGAAGGCGCACGCGGTGGGCTTCCCTGGTCTGGGGACTGGTAAGAGTACCCCCAAGGGACCAAAGGCTGGGGACAGGGAGGGGACTCCGGGGCTCGGGCAGGTGGCCCCTCCAGGTGTGCCAGGGTGGAAGGGATAGGGGTGGGAATACCTGTAGTAGTCCTCCTTGCAGTAAATGCTACCGTCCTTGGCGAAGCAGGTGAGCTCGGACTCGAGGGCCAGCTTACATTCACAGCATTTCAGGCACCTCAGGTGCCACTGCTTGTCCACGGCCAGCAGGTAGTACCTGTCGGCGATCTTGCCCCCGCAGCCGGCGCACAGGGCGGGCTTCTCGGGGCTCAACGGAGGCATCCCCTGCAAGGAAGCGCGCGCGGCGTCAGGAGGGCGCGCGGGGCCGCCCCACGCGGGGACCCTTCGCGGCGCCAGCCCTCGGCCTCGGCGAGCGCCGCAAGGTCAGGGGCCCCTGCGCAAAGGCAAACGTCGGAGGAACGTTTGCAGTTTTTCCCTCTGCGACTCGCACCCTTTCTACCGCGTCCGCCTGAACGCGGCGTCCGCGTCCTTCCCGGACTTAACCTAAAAACACGCGCCGGCCACCTAGAGCCTTTTTCGAAAGGGCTAGGAGCGCACGGACTATAGTTTGGTGGATGTTTCCAAACTCGAAGAATTAAAAGTTAAAAATTGTGGGTTCCATTGCGCACGAAATAAGACAACGGAAATTGTTATTGGAGAATGGAAAGGCGATCTGAACAAGCACATATTGTTTTTTCAACAAACACTGTTACACTGCTATTTCTCTAAATCCTTATAAGCAACGTTGAAATTAAAAGGAAGGGAGAGGTTTGTATACTGGTGCTCATAATTTGGTCGACATTGTTTTGACCGGGATGTATTTGGTAGATCCTGCTGTTCTCCAATCTTCAGGGTTATTGGTCCTTTTCCTTGGTAAGGGTGTACCGTGCCTGTTCCCGGGGAGGGTCCGTTATCCGATCCCCTCTGCACGGGCCCTCTTTCCCTGGCATCAACATACCCAGGAGATCTTTGTCCTGAAAATCTTTTTAATGCCCAAATTAAGCTTCCCGCCTGCGTCCCCACGACACAGCAAGGACGGGGACACCTCGCCTTAACAAGCGCAGCCCCGCTGTGAAATTCGCGTTTGGATTACTGCTTTTTGTTTTTAAACAGGGTAGCCACAAAAGGGGGGAAAATAGAAGTTAACCGCTGTACGTTTCCCTCAGGACTAGCAGAAATGGGTTGGACTTCCCCCATGAAACTCTGGCGGGCCTGGAAAAGTAAAGTTTCGCCCTTTATTCAGACAAGGGCCTGCACTGAATTCATTTTGCAGATGTAGAAACATCCACCAACGCGGCTACTTGGTGGACCCAAAATACCGCTGACCCGCCCGGGGCAGTCTACCGGCTTAGTTTGAGCCACAATTCCCGGTGTGATGCCTGAGTATCTACATAGCTATGTTCGGCTGAAATCATTTCCGGAGACTTTTGTAGTTTCCCCCCTCCGGCTCGTAAGTGGGAAAGGCGAGCACATAGATTATTCATTGGTTTTCTTTATTAAGCTGGCATAACTTTTATCCTACGTGTGTAATCGACAGAGGTAGGTGGTCGATCACAGCGTTTAAGGGTTGGAAAGTTCTCGCTCTTGGGCTAGGTGCCCCGCTCCTCCGGATTTTCTATTAGGGTCCCCTGCACACCATACCCGCCCGGCCCGAGAGCTGAGCGCAGTCCTGTCTCCCTCAAAGGGCCCAGACGAGCTGCCAGAGACCCCGAAACTCGCGGGGTTTGAAGGTCCCACGTTCCGAGCAACCGGGGAGCTGGAGGGAGCCCAGTCGCGTTCTAGTCCGCTCCAAATGTCCGGTCACCAGACCCAGGGACTAGAGTCACCAGGCTTCAGCTCAGCCCGGACGCTCGGCCGCGCGCCGGCAGCCCGTGGCCCGCACCAGCTCGCCCTCCGGCCGCCGATCCTCGCCGGGGAGGCGCCCGGGAATCCGAGGTCCGGAGGAGAGGACGTCCCCATCCTCTCGCGCCCGGTTCTCCCTGCTTTCCCGGGACCAGCTGCGGCAGAGGGGAGCGAGCTCGGGGTGTCAGGAGTGCAGACAATTCAAATCGGAAAAGAGCCCTTTCTTAACCCTGCACCCAGGCGGACCAGAGATAAGCCACCCGCCAACCTGGAGCGGACGCCCCCACGAGCCGCCATCCTCTGTCGGCCGCCGGGGAGGCTCGGCTCGGCTGCCCCGCGCGCGCACGGGCGCCCGGCTCCCGCCGCCGCCGGCCCTTCCTTACCGCGTCGCGGCCGTTGAGCTGGGCGCCTTTGGCCAGGCGGGCCTCTGTCTTGGATCTGCGCTCCATCTCCTCCATGATGCCTTGGATGTGGCCTCCGGAGATCCCGTGGAAGAGCATGGCTGGGGGGCGGAAAGGACACGAGTTGTCTTCTGCTCGGCACCCCACTATTTCCATATACACACGCCCGGGGCTCTCAGCTCATCCGAGGGAAGGAGAAGCAGGGACCGCAGAGGCGGCGCGATGGGGGGCTGCGGAGACGCTCGGGGACAGCGGGCGAGGGGGCGAGAGGGAAGAAGAAAGAAAGAGGCAGACGGAGTGGAAATTGGTCTGCTCGGAAAGGAAAAAAGAAGAAGGGGGGAGAAAAAGCCCCAGCGGCTCCCTGAAGGAGATGTGCAGAAAACAAACAAACACGGGTGGAGGGGAAAGGAGGCGAAGAAGGCAGGCGAATCTTACTGCTCCGAGAGATCGAGTTACTAATGGGAAACAACTGCAGCGGGGGGGAGGAAAACAAAATCTGGTGAAGAAAGAAAATAGTTTTGAACACAAAGAAAGAAAAAGAAGCGCTATTTTCAGCGGTCCCTGGCTGCTTGCAAGTTCCCAATGCCTGTAGGTTGGGTTGGGGACTGCTCCTGCCGCCGGAGCTGTGTCCAATTTGTTAAGAGACTAAAGCCAGCCCATTTTTGATAATTTAGTAGGAGGAGTTCTCTCCCCGGAGCTGCCACGGATTTTTATTCAGACAACAAAGACCTGTCATACTCCTCTCAACCCCCTGGTGATGGGCAAGTGGGGACAAACATGGGGGGGGGTGTAGGGGGGAGACAGTAGGAGGGGGCATTTACTTCCCCCCAACACACACACACACACACACACACACACACACACACCCTTCCAAGAGTTCCCAGGAATCACGTTTTAAAGGGGAAAAGGAGCCCTTATTGTCCCCGCCCTGGCGCAGAAGGCAGAGAGCCGGCCTGTTTGGTCCAAGTTCAAGAGCAGATCCTGGCTCAAGAAATGCAGAATGTCAGCTTCCAACTTTAGGTTTCCTCCTTGTGGACTTTCTGGTCCCCAGCTTACGGGATCCCCAAATAAGTAAATATTGAACAGACATTCCTGTCCTCCCCACCCCCTCTTCCTCAATTCACTTTTTAAAAGCAAGTTGCTTCACCTCCCCAAGGGCTCCCGACCCCAGCAGGGACTGAAGCAACCCCCAAAGTGAAAAGGAGCTAGAAGAGCCTATGTTTCTGGAGTTTACTTCTGGCAAAAAGATTTTTCTTTGACACACCAGTGTAGGGGAAAGGCCGTGGGCTTGGAGACGTGATGTGCAACTGAACCGTGACCACAGGGGGTTGTAGTCTCTCACCCAGTTCAGGTTTGGAGGGAAACCGATGGCGAGTCCCGTGTCCCGTCTGAAACTTGTCAATGTGGGCAGCAACTCGGGGACTCGCGCGAGCTTGGCGCCGCCCCCCGGGACCGGGCGCGCGTCCCACTGCCCCGGCTGGACTGGGGGCTTGTAAATCTGGACGCGCCACACATTTAGGAGGATGTGAAGGGGGCTCCTCGCCGTGGAGGAGGGGAAGGTGAGAGCTGACAAGCAGAATGGCAGCCCCGCGCCTCACAAGAGGCAGGATTGTTCTGTCTCCCTCTGTTCCCGTGAGCGGCGGCCCCTCCTCGGCCCTATTAAAAAGTGTCCACAATACTCTGATATTGTCGATTCATTCAAACCACCAGAAGCCCCCTAGGGGCCCGAAGCGGGGAGCGGTGGCGGCAGGAACCGACCCAGCTCTGAGCTGAGAGGAGGAAGCCCCGGCTGCGCTCGGCTCTGCGCCGTCCTCCCTCCGGCCGCCTGTTTCCCACCGCGCCCCGTCGGCTTTCCCGGGGCCGCCCGTTTCTCCCCGGCACGTCCCGGACACCTGGAGGAGTCCGCTGGTGGCGCACTCGCTTCCCTCGGGAGGAGCCCGACATGGAAGGTGGCCAAATCTAGAAAGACAGAGGGAGAGAGGGAAGAAGAGAGGGAGGGAGGGAAGGAAGGAAGGGAGGGAGGGAGGGAGGGAGGAAGGAAGGAAGGAAGGAAGGGAGGGAGGGAGGAAGGGAGGGAGGAAGGAAGAGCATGGGGGAGGAAGGGAGGAAGGAAATGAGAGAGGGAGTAGAAAGGAAAGGAAGGAAGAGAAGAATGGTGCAGATCCTGACTTCCTGCCCCAAAGCATCGCCTTCTGAAGCTGCTGGAGTCACCTCTACCACGAAACCCAAGACTACACTGCCTCCCCCTTACTCTTTTCTCTGGGTCAAAAATAATGTTATTTGCAGACTGGACGCTGTTACGGTCCTCCGGGTGCCAGAATACAGCTCATAAAACACAATTTCACACAAAAATGAAGCCAATCAAGTGAACTAAGCTGGAGACCTCCCCTCACTTTGGCAGCCCTACTGGACAGCAGGGCTGCTATTTACTGTAAGTAATGTAATTAGCCCCTTTGGATGGAAATCAATGAGCTTTTCAAACCCACGTGCACAAACGCTGGGGCTGGGGGCAGCAGCTCTTTCAGAGACAGCAGGTCCTCTCACAAAGGGGCAGACTGCCTTCCCACAAGGCGGTGACTGGGACCAAGGAGGAGGAGGGGGAGGAGGAGGAAGAGGAGGGGTCTTTGAGAAGAACATCAGTCAATTAACCCAAGGAGGCTCCAAGGAAAAAGTAAATATGGGACCTCAATCCAGGAACCCGCTTTGTCTAGTTTCTAGGCTAACTCCCCCCACCGCCCCCCCCCCATGTGGATGTTCAGAAGTGGGTTTGGCTATTGTTGGACTTGGGTCCTGCTCAGCAAAAACAACAAAGAACCCAAGAACACCACTGCCTCCTTGCAAGGGCTGAAACTTTGGAGACTTCATTAAGTGACAGCTTAACAAACAACTCTAAGAAAAAGCCAGAACTTTTGTGACATCTCCAGGGAAGCCAGGCACAGAAGTCCTGTGAGCCCTCCAATCCTTCGGTCCTTCCTTCATCCTCTGCACACAGATTTGTTCATTGTGAATCGGGTACAGGCAGGGCAGAGGACCTCCTGCCATCAGCTTCCAGGTTGGAGCCCAGCTATCCCTGCTTTTTCTTATAAAACTCGGGTTGCAAGTTCCTGCTCCGGGTGGGATTTGCTACTTCCCATAAAGATGAGAACTGCTAGGATTCTTCCTTCTCAGCCAATGCAGGAAGATTGCAGAGAGCTAGGGGTGGGGCAGGGGGGCTGCTGGAGTTCGGGAGGTCCTCCTTAGTTCTGGGGAGATCGGAAATCGCTCCCCGTCGGTCGAGCCCTGCCTCCTCTCACAGTTCCTGAAAAAGGAAGCCCGTGGGGGCGGGGGACATTTTCTCCAAGAATTGGGCGCGTGACCTGGGACGTCCTAACCTTTTTGTCTTGCAGCCTCGGGGAGGAGATGGCCTAAGAGTGTCCCCCAGCCCACCACTCTCAAAGCACTTTAAGGAGAGCGTCTTGGTGGCTCTGCCTTCTTTCCTCTCTCCAGAAGAGCTGCTGGGGCCCGGGGCCCGCCGAATGACCCTCGAGTGCCAGTTCCTGGGGCTAAGTCCCCGCATCTCTCAGTGGGACAGGTGCAGGGACCCCTACCCCCGCGGCCCGGAGGGGAATCCCGAGTCTCCCCTCTCAACTCAGAGCTCTATTTGGAGCAGGGCGGCAGAACCTTGGCCAGGGGCTGCCCTCCGTCACGACGGAGCCCACTTCGTCCGCTCTTGCCTTTCTGCTCCACCAGCCACCCAGCCGCTTACAGCGGCCGCTTTGAGGAAAGCGGGCGGCTGGGATCGGGGGCACAGGAGTTGGGATTGAGGGTCAGGGCCTCGGAACCTCCGCTAGGGCGGCAGCCTGGTCCCGGGTTCCCACTCCCTCCCCAGAGGGGAGGAGAGGGAAGCAAAGGGAACGCTCGGCTTTATCAAGCGGCAACGGAGACTTTAGGGTCCCAAGGGGAAACCCTGCCTCGACTGAGAGAATAAGTGACTCAAGGTCTCTTCAGACCTGAATTTTGGAGGCCAAGATCCTGTGCCCCGGGTTTGCCCTTAAAAGGGCAGAGGTCGCCTTTCCGCCTGACCCAATTAAGCCAGTTGAGGAGCCTCCTTGGTCTGAAAGGTGCAGCTCTTGGAGCGGCGTCCGGCGTTGGGCGCCGTCCTGAGCATCCCAGGGCCCGGGGGAGTCGGCGCCGTCCTGGGGCTTGGAACCGCGCACCCAGCCCTGGATGCCTCGGGGTCTGCGCTGGGCAGGAGGCCAGAGCATAGCCCGGAGGCGAGCCGGCCCTTCTCCATCCGTGGGCGCAGGGAAACTGTGTGTACACCGAGGGTGGCCGATCCAGACTGGCGCCGCCGCCAGGGCGCCCCTCGCATTCAGTCCTACTAGGAAGGGCGGCCTCCCTCCGGCCGGGATGGGAAGGGGCTGAGCGGCGCCGGGGTGCGGGAGCTCTAGCGCGAGGAGAGGGAGCTCCGCGGCCGGGCCGCTGCGCACTTCGGCCGGGAGCCCGTTCCGCGCGGCCGGCGCGCCGGGCCCTGCCCTCGGGTGCGCCCTGTGCCCACGCACCCCCTTAGCCCCGCGAGGTCTCCGGCCCGCTGCGCGCTGCCTTCAAACCTCTGCCTCCAACGCCCCTGGGTTCTTCTCCAAGGGACGGCCGGCCGGTGGCAGAGACCGCGCTTCTGAAATCTGAAGCTCTTTTACCTGCGGTTTGCCGCGCGGCGGGCCCGCAGCAGCCCCAGGAATAAAGGGAGCCCCCCCCGCCTCTCCCCCCCGCCCCTCCCCCCCCGCCACCCCTCCCCCCGCCCCTCCCCCCCGCCACCCCTCCCCCCCCCGCCCCTCCCCCCCCCGCCACCCCCGCGTCCGCGGAGGTCGCCCGCAGAAACGGCTACGCGGGGGTCAGGTTGAACCAACGGTGGGGGTGAAACCAGTTTCCAGTTAAGCCCTAATGGGTGAGAAGCGACGTCTTCCTGCCCCCGCCCCCGCCCCATCCCTTCCAGGGAGGAGACGCCCCCAGCAGCTCCGCGAAGGAGCCGGAGCGCATCCCTCGCGCCCCGACACCTCGCGGCTCAGTGGCACCGTGACCTCCGCCCCCAGCGCCTCCGCCCTGAGTAGCTCAGACCTTCGAGAGGAAGGCAAGAGGAGGGGGAACGCGGATTTCAGGAATGCTGTCAGGAGACTCTGAACGAGACCATGTATCTTAGAGCCTACGGTTCGCGGTTTAGTGTCTAAGACAGACACAAACAAACCCCTCTTCTTCCCACCCGGTGAAGGCGTGCACACGCGCGTGCACACACACACCCACACACCCACACAGTATATGCTCCGGCCTAAGAGAAAGGGCAAGAGGAAGAGCCTAGCGTGTAACTCACCTGCCTCTAGAGCGGTGCCGTTCAGCATTCTGAGAGCAGGAGTGGGTCCCTCAGCGACGGTGGCTGCACCGCGGAGAAACGAGCGCATCAGCTCCGAGGCGCGGCCCGGGGCCCCGAGCACCTCCCACCCCGCGGGGGGCGCGTCCCAGCTGCTCCTCCCGCCGCGGCCTCGGGTAGCGGGAGGCCCCGAGGGAAGCCGGGCAGCCTCCGGTAGGTGCCCGGGGCGCTCCCGGGAGCCGGGCGGTCGGGCTCACACCGAGGGCGGAAAACTGCTCCGGCCAGGCAACCCCCATCGGGATCTTACCTTGAGGTCCAGACGTTCCCGCCCGAGAACCCGGTCCTCGGCGAGGGAGGGCGGGAGGCGGCGGCCAGAGGTGCGAGCCAGTCCCCGGATCTCGCCAAGGGGTCCTCTGTTAATCCAAATAAATAAGTCAACCGGTGGCTGGGTGGGTGGATGGTTCTCTCTCTCTCTCCCTCTCTCTCTCCCTCTCTCTCTCTCCTTCCCACTCTCTCTCCTTCCTTCTCTCTCTCTCTCTCTCCCCGCCCCCCTCTCTGTCGGAATTGACCCGAATCCCTCACCTCTGACCCGCAGCTCCCTCCACCTGTCTTTTATTTTCTATTTATGCTTCCAGATCGGGAGGAGGAGGAGAAAGGGGTGGGCAGAGGACACAGACGAGGACCAGTGCAGGGAGACAAGCTCCGAGGCCGTGTTCAGCCCTTCCAGCCTCTCAGTAATCAGGGAAGGTGTTAATGGAGGACTCGGCCGTTTGGGAACCTCATAAAGCCGAGAGCATCTTGAGCCTTGGGCGCAGCGGGAGGGCTGGAGTCCCGCGGCGCGCCCTGGGCTCCCGGGCCTCCATCCGGCCTTGGCCTTCCAGGTGCTGGTACCTCAAAGATGCTGCTGCCAGCTGGTGCCTGCATAGACGGTGAACAGGCGGTGGCTCCTGCAGGGAGCTGGGCTAAGCCATTGATTGCTCACCCGCCACCTCCCCGCCTTTCCCTCCCGGTCCTCCCTTTCCTCTCTGCGCTCCCGGGCTTGGCGCCAGCAACCCAGCACTTCGGGGTGCGTTCTGCGCTCGAGGGTGGCGTTCTCGGCCGGGTCGGCGCGAGGGCCCGAGGTATCTCTGCAGCCCGGCTCTGGCTAGGAGGCGGGGATGGAGATCCAGCCGGGAGAAAACTAACTCAAACCCTGGGAAACGAGAGTTCGCGGGGACACAGACAGACTCCCACACCTGGACGGGATGGGGGCCCGGTTACCTGGTCTCGGCTTCCCGAGGGGCTGCGTCGCCCCAGCAACCAAGGGCGCAGTCAGGCCGCGGGGAAACGGAGAGAGAACCGGGAAGCCTGGCCTCTGGCCAATTATTTAGCCCCTCGCCCACCCGGTGCGCCCCTCGCGCTCAGAGATGGGGGCGGGGGATCACTGGGAGGCTCCAGCGCGGATGCGGAAGGGGTGTGGGCAGAGAGATTGGCCGCTCCGCGATGCGGGTCCGGGTGATGGTGCCGCGCTCCCTTCCTGCCCCTCCACCCCTGGGCCGCAGCAGGGGCTCCTCCGCAGGGCGCGGGCCGAGCGCGCAGGGGGTTGGCGGATCCCGCACATCAGCGAGCCGCAGGAGACCACTGCCCGGGATGGGGGCCCGTGGGACTGTGCAGGGGTAGACCCACCCCTTCGCCCGCCCCGCAAGCTCTGCCCACAGTTTAGGGCTGGCAAGGGATCCAGCAGGAGCCACGAATCAAAGCCCTCAGGCTTTCTCTTTCCGTCCCGAGTCCCGGAATGTAGCTCAGAGCACCCCGGTAGAGTCCCTCTTTCTACCCGAACCCTTGGTTGCACTAGCCAGTCCCACCAGCCAACTATTCCTACTAGTTTACCTTCTAAGTTCCCCTCACCCCCGACGTTCCCCTTCCCAAGCCGTCCTCTTTAGCTCTTTCTGTCCTCGAGAATCCCCCCTATCTCGGTTCGTTTTCCCAGCCAGGGAGGGGACAAGCCTCCCAGGTTCAGCTCCTCCGCTCGCTGGCTAGGCCGTCGAATGGATGGACGGCGACACCGACCCGAAGACCTTCAGGTGCTCCCACTCATCCGTGTCCAAACCAGTGGGTTTAATCCTCTTTGGGGTCACGAACCGTTTTAGGTATTTGATAAAAACATGCATTCTACACACACACACACACACACACACACACACACACACACACACACTTAAACTTCTGACTTTCTTTTTTTTCCCTGAGGGAGGGGATAGTTTTGGCATCCAGAAGTACCTTTTAATTGTTGCAGGGTAGTAAAAAAAGAGCACCGAGTTTTAATCCTCCTTCACGGGCAGACGTCCCGTCCACAACTCGACTTTGCTCAAACGTAAAGAAAATGAAAAGGCAGGTGTCGACACGCAGTGGGCAGGTGTGTGAGGGGGGGCTCCTTCGGGGAAAGGCGGGGACCGTGAGGCCTCAAAGTGCTCAGGGGAAGGCGACATGCCGATGGCCGTTCGCCAGGTCGTGGTCTCCCTTCCCCAGCCTTGTCTGGAGACCCCGCTGGCCTCCGGCGGTGGATCCGGGCGCGCGGGACAGACTTGCGGTCGCCTTAGGACACGGCGCCCTGCGGGGAACAAAGACCCGCGCCGCGCCGGGGGAGTCAACCCCGCTTCTCCAGGCCGCTTCTGGTCCAAAGACACCCACACCGGTGTGGGAGCCCCAGGTTGCACTCGGGCAAAAAAAAAAAAAAAAATCCCTTCCCTTCCTTGCTCTGCAAAATCGATGGGGTCGGTGTGGCTTTTTGAAGAGGGGGGAGTGTACACGTAATCCACCTGCTGGGAGAACGGGCCAGGGCAGGGCCTTCCCCGCGAAGGGAAGAACCACCGCGGCAGGAACGTATCCCCGCCCTCCACCCCGCTAAACCCCGCACAAGACCCCCAGCTTCCCTTGGGTCTTTCAGTATTAGAAACAATCTAGAAATCAATCTCCCTTGATTTATGGTGCCTGCCTTGCGGCGGCAGGAATCTCCAAAAACCTTAAAAGTGGAGTAGCAGCGGAGTTGATTTAAACTGGGAAGTCTGTTTCATCCACATGTATTGGTACACACACACACACCCAGTAAGAAACCTGACTTTTTACTTTACAAGGTGCGAATACAATAGAACCTGAAGTTCTTGCAGCGAGAGGCCCATTTACGTGGCCGTATTGTGTTTAATGCGGGAGCACCCGCCGCTGCCATCCCCGACGTGCGGTTCACAAGCATCTCCCCAGAACCGCGGCGGAGAACTTCAGACCTCGGCTCCCCGGCTCCAGAGGCAGGAAAGAGTAAGAGCGTCCCCCTCCCCGCCCACACCCCAGCGGTGGCTCCTTGGCTGTTGTTGCCTGGAAGCCTAGAGGTTCTGCCAGGAAGAGTCACAAAGTCCCAAGCCAAGGGTCCTCCCGTCTTGGGCCAGTTCGGCACTGCAGGAGGTGCGCTGGGAGGAGGAAAGAGCTGCCTCTAGGAGGGACGCATCCCTTACCTTATTCCCATCTGCCAAGGGGCTTTCTCAAAACACTGCCTTACGAGGGGGCGGGGACGGGGTCGGGGGGAGCCTCAAAGTGAACTTGCAAAAAGCAAATAGAACACTTCTCTTTGCTTTCCTCCTCCTCTTGTGTCTCCAGAAAGTTGGCCTTCTCCACTCCATTTCCTTCTGGTTTTCCTCTTGGGACTGCTGAAGAAAGCCCCATACAGCTCCCACCCAGAAGATGTCTTTGGTAATCTTCAAATCTAGTGGGAAACATGGAGCTAGCTGGCTGCTCGTTGACCTAAGAATGGAAAGGAAAGTGGCTCCCAGGAGTCCATGAACCTTTCTGGAAAGACTGACTGCCTCCTCCGTCACAATGCCGATCCCTTCTCCTGTTCTCCTCCAAATAGTTCCTGGAGAGGGCAACACCAGGCCACAGACACTTCTCTTTCCATCCACGGAGGGCCCGGGGCAGTGTTGTTGAGGGAACCACAGTTAGGAGCGTCAGAAACACCGGGGCACCAACACTGCCAACAGTTTTGGGAAACAACTTACTATTTGACATAAAATGAACACATGGCACATTGGAGACTTAATGGGCTTCTTTTCACTCATTTTACAGTTTAGCTCTTTTGTTTTGAATCAAATATGGGAGAAGGCACCAGAGTCTTTTTGCTGCTTAAGATTTTTAGAAAGCTTTAGGCAAAAACCTTCATTGAAGACCACGGGCAGAGACGTTGGGAGACCTCTGAGATGTTGGAGAACCATTCAGATTCTTCCGGGAGAAAAAGCTGAGGGTCAGCTCTGGGTAAAGCCAGACTTCCATTTCACTGACCAGCTTTCCCCTGCAAGGAAAAGGCTTCCTGGGGGCTGCTATCCTCAGAGGGAAACAGAAAAGGAGGCGTGGGGAGGGGACCCAGAACCTGGGTTGGAGACTGAAGCCCAGGGTCTTCGCAGCAGTGAATGAAATGGGTGTAAAGCTAATAAAACATCCTAAAACAGATTAGCCTGCAAAGTGCCATCAGAGATGGAGGAGTAAAATGGGGGGGGGGGGAGAGAAAAAAAGAATGGTTTAATCGAAGCATCTTAAGCAGCCTGACCCCCAAGTCAAAATGATTTAAAGGTTTTATTAGGAGAACAGATGGAAGATGAGAGCATTTCTCGCCGCAGAATGGCCCTTCTTGGACACTCATACGCTGCATGATATAGCATTATATCAATCTCCTTATAGCTCAAGATATAAATAAAAGGAAGAATGTATTCAAACTCTTCTATTTGCCAGCAACCTCCCTTGGGTTGCTAACTCTGAGGAGAAAACAGTAGGAGAATTGAGGCTATAAAAAAAAAAAAATCAAGAGCTACTAATGTGACCCAATTGCTGCTATTTATTTAATGGAACAGTCATTATTTTCTTTCTTCGACATATATCTGATAACGAAGCAAAAAGAAGGGAAAATAATTATCAGTGTGCCACTTTAGATACACACAAACAGAGACTTCCCTGGTGGTACAGTGGTTAAGAATCCGCCTGCTAATGCAGGGGACACGCGTTCGAGCCCTGGTCCGGGAAGATCCCACATGTCACGGAGCCCGTGTGCCACAACTACTGAGCACGTGCGTTGCAACTACCGAAGCCCACGTGCCTAGAGCCTGTGCTCCACAACAAGAGAAGCCACCACAATAAGCAGCCCAGGCACCACAACGAAGAATAGCCCCCGCTCGCCGCAACAAGAAAAAGCCCGCGTGCAGCAACGAAGACCCAACGCAGCCAAACATAAATAAATAAATAAATAAATAAATTTATATTCAGAAAACACACAAACATTTGCCAGCTTTTTCATTTTATTGATGTTCTTTTAATACATGTTTAAGATTAAGATTAATATATGCTTACGTTTAAGATTAAACTAGTGCTCAAGTACTAACAGCACAGAAAGCAATTCTGGATTAAGGTTTTATTTATTTTTTTAATAAGGCTCAATTAGATGGAGAACAGAAATGAAATTCTTCTCAAACATAAAAATATGAATTGAACTGCTTCTTTTTAGATGGATCTTTAACATTGACTTGACCACATGGACACTGCAAAAGAAATAAAACAAGTTACTGTTGAATTATTTAACAATCATCTTGAAGGAGTACACTTCTCATGGTGAAAAAAAGAGACTGCTAATAACGTTCTATAGATTATTTGATCTACCTCCTATAGACTAAGAGGAGAACGATGGCAACGTCTGGCAAATGGTTCTAATTAGGGTCCAAGAATCACTTCCTAAATGCATCCTTCCAACTTCAAGAATTTTACTGTCAAAACCTCACCCTTAAAAAATCCTCCAGTCCTCAATTCAGGCAGAGCTCTTATGGGTTTGATTAGAAACAGCTAATGGCACAGGTAGGAACATCCATAAAAGTGAAGGCTTAATTTTTCAATACTGGCTACTGTTAATACAGGCATTTAATGTCAATTCCTTGATTAGAAAGTAGGTCGGTTAGAGGAAATAACTTCTTCTTGCCCCCAAACATACAGTCAAAGTGGTCTATAAACAGAGGTTATCTGTTTATAATCTTAACTGTATAACAATTTACCTTACTAGTAGTATGCTTTTAAAAAGTTAGAGTGCAGAACCCATTCCCATTTATTTTTTGTTCAAAATAGGGAAGTATTACATAGTTAGTTCATCTTAATCAGTGAGCACAGAGATATATGGCTGCTGAAATATACATTTTAGGAAACGTACAGCACTAAGTTTGGAGTAGCAAGTTTCATGGTTATTTTAAAGACAGAGTAGAAAACAACCACAGAAAGAATGGGCGGGGTGGGGGGGAGAGAAGGAGAAGAAAGAGGAGGGAAGCGGGAGTAGTAATAATAATAATAATAGTAATAATAATGGAGAAGGAGGAAGAGAAGGAGGAGAAAGAGGAGGAGGAAAGGAAGGGAGGGACACGGAGGGAGGAAATCATTATCATTATAAAAAACCCACCTGTCAATGTTGGGCAAGTATCTATTTATTCAGCTAAAAATGAAAAATAAATGCTTCCTGGGATCTAGTTTGCAATATTCCGGATTTCTTTTCCTGCCCTCTTTCTACTTGCCTACTAGTAAACACAACTTATTTGAAACCTCGTGAAAAGCTTCCTCGTAATAAAGAACTCCCATGAATTTCCAAACACAGCGTTTCAAGGAACTGATGCTCACGGTGAAACATTACAAAATTCCATTCACTTTAAAGGTCCTCTGTTGGTCTTAAGGACTTCATTGTCCATGGCCAGAGTAGCTTGTGAAAAGTGCACACCAGGCTCTATTTAGCACTTTTATTTGACTTGTTTTTCAAATAATAGGTATTTACGAAGTCACGGAAGCACCAAAAACTGCTGCCATCCTGCTGAATTGGTACTCACGTGTCTGCAGGTAGAGACGCATCATCTGCCTCTCTGCAAGTGGGCCAGCCGGGTGAGCACCATGTAGCCAGTAGCTGGGTCCACGTAGTTCAGCCCGCCAGCTTGAAGAGTAGTGAAATCAAACAATTCATTCATCTCAATATTCATCGTATCTCCTCACCATCATTCCTACTCATAAAATACTGCAACATTTTCTTCAAACAATATTAAACTTCTTCCCAGCAATTTTCGTGGCACTTGCAATTAAGGACTGAATGCATTCCAACATTATACAGGATCCAACTTTATGTGACATAAGGAGAAAATATACAGTTTGAGAAAAATGAGAAGTTGATGGAAAAACAAGAACTCCTCTATACCCAATAACGATGTAACCACTGCTCAGGTATTTTTCATTCAGTTTCTAGGTAACAAGTTTAATAACAGGTGATTTAATGACTTTAAGAGCTTAAGAGGCTGAAAATGAACTTTCACTCAGAAGTTGCAGTTGCAATTTCAGTACTTAAAATATGTGGATAATGATTTAAACTTACAGAAAAGGTGCTAATCAAAACCAACAGTCCTTCGAGAAAAGTACTGCCTTTACTATTATTTAACACTTTTCCTTACCGTCATCGTGTGCTACTCCACTGCACATTTTGCGCTGTTTTCTTTTTTTTTGGAGTGTCGTTAGTGCCATTTTTAAGCAAAATAAAAGTATTATTTTAACATATTAACACTCACTGCTTTCACGACTTTGATCAAAAGCAGCTTTTACTACAGCACTTCAGATATCAAGAAAGCATCCTCTATCTACATTCAAACATAGTCTTAAAAAGATGTCCCAAGCACACTGTGTGAAGACAAATAATGCAACCTCTTCTGTGGATTTGGGCCACATGAGTGATATTACTTAGCCTTGAGATTTTGAAGGGGAACTGTCTCCTGGGCTTTTTCTATAACCCTTTTACCACACAGTAACTCTGCACCCCTCTTGCATAGAGCCTTTCCATTAAAATACACGTGACACTTAAATATCTTCTTACATGTATTTTTGTGTATGCCGCAAACTACTTCTTCGGAGTGTCTTCCTTAGCGGCTGAATATTTTGTTCTGGTTCAGCTTTTCATCAACGATGCGTCATGAATAAAGCATGGAGTAAAAGGAAAACTAGAGTTCAAGCCTAGGCTTCCCCTAAGGCATTCCAGCAAAGTGAGCCCAGGGCAGCAGAAGTCCAGCAATCAAGTCCCAAGGCCAGCCTAAGGGGCCTCCCGAATCCTTTGGGGTCGCAGAAGCAGATTACATGAAACCAGCGGCACTGAACACTACTTTAGAACAACCGATTGTCAAGACCTCGCTTCTTTATTTACAAAGTCCGTGTTGGAAGACTTGGAAGAAAAGCAAAAGAACGCTGGGAACTCTGTTAGCAGACTTCTTTCCGCTTTTCATCGCTGGGGGTCTTCTGGAACCTGGGAGCCTGACAGATTGCTCCTGGGCCTGGGCTGCTCTCCTGCTTTCCAAGTCAACGGGGAAACTCTGATGGCTGCCCACACAAACGTAATTTGTCCTCAGTAAGTGAGCCTCAGGTAGTGCAGGCAACAGACAAAGGCAGGGCAAGGGTGTTGACAGTCCGACTGGAGAACAAGATGCCCAGTGATGCAGGTCAGCGCACGTAAGAGAGCTACCTGCCTGCAGGTGTGGAAGAAGGACCACTGGGAGGGGGCTCTGATTTGTTGAACAACAAAAACAAGCAGCTCATTATTGGGTTTGCTTATGGTCTCCTGGACAGCCATTTAACCTGCGATACTGACACGGATGAAACAGTGTGAATTCCTTGAGTGAGAAAAAGTTTCTTTCCCTTCCCGGGCTGATTGGGCCGGTCATTCCAGGCCACTGGTGTTTGCTCTATAGAGAATGACACTTTTTGCTTCTATTTACCACATTTATATAGTGAAGTATGGGAACAAATTACACATTATTTTAAAAAGAGTATAAACAAGAACCATCAAAAGCTGCCAGTCATTTCCTAAAGAGTCTTTGTGCAGAAGTTTCAACACAGAAGTGGATCTCAGGGCCTACTAACTGCCCGTGGGAAAAAAAAGTCAACTTTAGGCAACCTCCAAGGTTCTCTTCTCTGCTCCCCTGGTTCAGGCCAAATAACACTAGTCATGTCAAGTGCTGGTCGCCCGCACTGTATTCAACAGGCTACTTTTGTATCTTTTCTATATCTTTATCATAGAACTCACTTGCTCTTTCAAGATGATACAAATTTAAACATGCTACCCTTAAACGTATGTAGTCTGTGTCAGAAAGCGTTAAGGGAGGTGATAAGTTTTGATATTGGTGCTAACAAGCAATTGTCAAATCCCCAAACCAGAAGAAAACACAGCTCAAGATTGTCTAGTAAAAATGTAAACGCCTATTTATACTTTCCTTTGTAACTCTGCTCCGATAGGTGGAAAGGACGAAAGGATGATAGCAAAAATTAAAATAAATTAAAAATAAGTTCATGTTTTATGTTTTCATTATTGAAATCATTGGATGGCAGTGTTTAACTGATAGTGCAGATAAACACACACATATTTCCCTGTGACTTCTCAGCTCCTCTACCTCCTCTATCAATGCCTTACACCCCTCCCCCAGCCCCAAACACACACACGCGCGCGCACACACACACACACACACACACAGAGGACAGTGATGACGGGCCCTAGACTGCGACCGGAGTTTAGCTCGGACACTGATCAGAAAGGAGTCGCGCTCATACTCGGGATAGATCCACGTTAACTCTTTGCCCGGAATAGGAAACCGTGGCCAGTTTTCAAGCGAAAAGTTCTGAGCGGGAAGCTTGCACGCCGTCAGACGCCCGAGGCAGGACTGCACCGGCCTCCGGCAAGCCCTCTCCGGACCGGGGACGCGCAGGCGCACCTATCACCGGGCGGCCGGGGAGGGCGGGGCTGACGGGGGGCGGGGCTGACGGGGAGGGCGGGGCGGGGTGTCTGGGGAGGAGGGGCCTCACTGCGCAAGCGCATGGCCCTTGGGGGCTGCGGTCCGGGCGGGGCGGGGAGGGGCAGAGCAACCCGGGTGCCCAGGAGGGACGGGGCGGGGTCTCACCGCGCAGGCGGCGGCTTGAAGCTCCGAGATCCTCCGCTCCGCCGCTGTTAACTCTTTGCTCGCCGGACGCCTCGCTGCTCCCTCCGGCCCGCCTTGCGAGTCGGGCCCGGAGCCGCTGCGGTCTCCCTGCTAAGCGGAGCAGAGGGTGAAGCTGAGGCGCTGTCGGAACGCTTCTCCGACCCGGGGCGGTTCTGGCGGCGGGGCGGCGGACGGCAGCCACCCGAGCGCAGCGCCCGCGGACACCGGGACCCGCCAGGCCGCCATGGCTGCCGCCTGTGGGAGGCGGGGCGCTGGGCCCACGGGGTGGTCCGTACTGCTCCCGCCGAGCTTGGCCGGGCCCAGACCCGCCACTCCGGACCCCGCCCTCCGACCCTCGACCCCGGACCCGCCCTCCGGTCCTGGACCCCGACCCCCACCTCCTGACCTCGGCCTTCCGGACTCTGACTCCCTCTCCGACCCAGGGCCCCGGCCTCCGGACTCGGATCCCGCCCTCCGACCTCTGACCCCTCCCTCTGGACCTGGATCCCATCTTCCGACCCCCGACCCGGACCCCGCCCTTCGATCCCTGCCCTCGGACCTGGACCCCGACCCCAGCCCCGGCTCTCCGGCTCCGGACCTTGACCCCTGACCCCGGATCCCGCCTTCTGGTCCTGGACCTGGCCCTCCGAGCCCAGACCCCCGACCCCGCCCTCGCCCTCCGGACCCGGACCCCGGCCTTCCGCAGCCCCACCGGCCCTGCCCGGCAGATAAAGTGGACCTTAGGCAGCTGAGGAGGCTCCCACAAGATGCGGGGACGGGGAAGAACGTGCCTTTTCCACTCTCTGGACTTTCATTCTAGGTGTTCCATTGGTCTTCTGAGGTGACACGTGGACCTTTTTTCTCGTGTCAAACTAGTCTTGGGATCTTTCAGCGTAATCGCCACAACTAAGATGCCAGAAAGTGATCAGAATACCCCAGGTTTGTTTATAACCCGTTTGGGCTCGTCCAGAAAAGGCTGAGTATCTACAGGTGATGTGTGCTTGGAGGGCAGCTGGAAGGGGAGCCCTCACGGCCTGGTTCTTTGGCCCAGACTAAAATGAGGACCAAAAGGAAGAATGGGCGGTGGTTTCATGTTGCTAAGTATTTGCAAAATCCAAACTAAAATTATATTTCCTGTCCGAAAGATGAGAGAAAGTTATCCTGCTACCCTCCACAAAATTAAATTTGAGAAAATTAGCCCAAGCCCAGGAGGTAACTTCAGGCACTAGAATTAAATTAACACCACTCCTGACTCCCACCCTCACCCTGTGTTTCAGGCTTGAAGAGTAGCCGTTTTGTAAGTGTTCTTAGCTTTTTGAGAAAATGAGGGCAGGAATTGATCCCTGAGGACAAGAGTAGATTGTTGAGTGGTACAGAAGGATGACCCTGGACCATCACCACCCCTTTTTTGGCATCTGCATTTACCTATAATCATATTTGGATTCTCTTAGTAGGTGCTGATTGAAACGACCCTATTGGTCTGTTATAGTGAATCTCATAGTGAATTAATAAATCGGCATCCTGTTTTGCAGACCAATTTCCTTTGTGTTGGAATAATAAATTAGTTATCAGGCTCTGGAGACTGCTTAGTGATCTGAGAAGTGTTCAAAACGTGGAAGCCTGAGGAGGGACCCTCAGTAAAGCTATGGAAAAAGCAACTGTGATTAGAAAAAGGAATTCACCATAAATCAGTTGTGTGTGTTTGTTTTTTGTGTTTTTTTGTCAAACCAAATTATCAAATAAAGGAAATAAGTCTGGAAGTTCCAGTTGATTACATTGTTTTTTAAATTGAGGATGAGGATCTATTAATAGTTCATGACAGTAATTCAAAGGGTGGAGACCAAATTTTATAGAAATGAAATAGACTAGACCAGGTTCAAATAGAAAATAAATAGTCATCTAGGAAGAGTAAACCCGTTTGTGCAGCTTTTGCTTTGGTGGATGTGGGGCAGGTGTGAATATAAAGGGGTAGGAGCAAGGGAGATCTTTGTGATAATAGAATAGTTCTGTGTTCTGGTCATGTCAGAAGTCTACACATGTGTTTAGAGGTAGAACTAGAGTACTTTGTTCCAATGTCACATTCCTGGCTTTGATTTGTGTTACAAGTGTATAAGATGTAACCAGTGGGGGAAACTGGGTGAAGGGAACCTGTATTATCTTTGAAACTTCTTGTGAATCTAATTATTTTAAAATTTAAAAACAGTACTTGGAAAAAGAGATGTTAAAAAAAAAAATAGCTTTCGGATTACCCGGTAAAGCAGATCATGAATTAACCAGAACCTTTCCTTATCTCCTCCATCCCCAGGTTTAAAAATCATCCATTAGTTAGTAAGGCCTTTGGGCATTTAGGCTTAGAAAGCTGTTTTGTGGGACTTCCCTGGTGGTCCAGTGGTTAAGACTTCCTGCTCCCAATGCAGGGGACCTGGGTTCAATCCCTGGTCAGGGGACTAGATCCCTAAAAATCCTGCATGCTGCAACGAAGATCCTGCGTGCTGCAACTAAGACCTGGTGCAGCCAAATTAATAAATAAATAAACAAACAAACAAAAAAAAGCTGTTTTGTACTATTCACGTTACATGTGTGTGCATTCTTGTATATCTTTAAACATAATCTGAGCTGGAAATCTGTATAGTTAAGAGTTGATAAAGTATTTTAGTACAAATCGTTTCCAAACAGATTTGATAATTAGAGTGTCATTTAGACTTTGAATAGATTATCTGCCCGTTTCAGTTTTCGTCTGATCTTCACACTCGGGAGTCAGTGTCATGGCACGTCAAGTAACTTTCATTCACTGCATCTCTTGTTTGAAAGAGCCTTCTTGGATCTTGACCCTTACCTTATTCTAGCGTGTGTTCATTTCTTCTCAGACTGTCTGCGCTCCCAGTAGACACACCTGTATGAAAATGGGGGCACAATGTTCCACCTTAGAATGGTAAATGTAGTTCCCACTTTATTTATGAAGCATTTACACCCAGGTTTGCTTTAGAAAGAGTTCTCTGCCACATCTCTGCATGTTACATGATACAGCATATATTTTATACCCCTTCCTATCACCTGTGATGTTTGTGTTGATACTGAACATGTTTGTTATTTGGAGGAGGAGGAAGGTTCAGAGAAATGTGTTTCCCTAGGCTTCCCTAGGCATTGATTTTTAAATAGTTACATTAGGCCTGTCTAGGTTGTAGGCTGTGGATCACACAGCTTTGTCTGGTTACAGTAAAAGGGATGGGCTCCCATCACCGTGAGGCAGGACTTGATCTAGGCGCAGTGCCACAGCCAGGGCTCAAGCTCCTTTCCCAGCTCTGCCTCCTCATTGCTCGTGGCCTTTTCAGGCAGGTGCTTTTCTCGTGGGTGAAGGATGGCTGCAAACAGCTTTCTCATCCTTGTCCGGCTGAAAAGAGAGCCTTGTTATGAAGCTCCTGGATGAGAAGAAGTCTTTTTGCCCCCAGAAGTTCTAACAGCCATCTCTTCATCATGTGTCCGTTCCTGAACCGATCTTCATGAGTACAGGTTGTGCCAAAGGCAGTCGGGGCCTGTCTCGGGAACTGCCTTGTGAACCCCCCAGACCCAGGCCTGAGAACGGCCTGTACTGATGCTGGGGGCACAATGAACGAATGTCCACTGCAGTGTGACTTGCAAAGGCAAAATAAATTCCTCCAGCCCACTCAGTCTTTTTAGCATTTAGTATTAATTGCTTATGGTTTAAAACATTTTTCACTGTTCCTCTGGTTTCCCCTCTAGATGTCCTTCCTTTGATCTCCCACAATTATTTGCTCCATTTTAGCTTTTTATATGTAGTAATTTGGGGGGCACTGTTTTCTCAACAGATTGTAAACAAGATGGTAGGGCAGCAGTCCCCAACCTTTTTGGTAACCAGGGACCTGTTTTGTGGAAGACAGTTTTTCCATGGACGGGGTGGGGTGTTGGTGCAGGATGATTTCAGGATGATTCAAGCGTATTACATTTATGGTGCACTTTATTTCTATTAGTATTACATTGTAATACATAACGAAATAATTATACAACTCACCGTCATGCTGACAGGAGGCGGAGCTCAGGCAGTAATTTGAGCGATGGGGAGCGGCTGTAAATACAGATGAAGCTTCACTCGCTGGCCCACCGCTACCTCCTGCTGTGTGGTCAGTTCCTAACAGGCCACAGACCAGTAGCAGTCTGTGGCCCGGGGGTTGGGGACCCCTGTGGTAGGGAATATGCTGTTTTCATCTTTGTATCTCCACAACCCCACCTGTACTTTTGTACCTATTACTATGGCACTTAGTGAATAAAGGCTTTTCAAATGGGCAAGTCCGTGGTTGTTCATTCTGAAATATACAATCCTTAGCTAGTGGATAAACATTTCATATGAAATTCTAAAATTAACATTCTTTACATAATGCAAATTTGAAAATATTTACTATGGATTAATAATTGCAAATAAATACTTTAGAAACTGCGTGATAAAGATACTAACTCTGAGGTCTTATTAAATTGTATTTATTAAATAGCATCGGGCCATTTTACTGACAATCAGGACATATGTACACATTATCAAATTGTCTGATGTAAGCCCCCAAAAGCTGCCTCTGATTAATTTTAAGTGTTATCTGTGTTATCTTTTAACGAATTATGAATGTACTGCACTGTTAGTGGGCAAATGGGTGCTGGGGTCACAGAGCACAGACGTCTTGTCCGGGCACTGCCTGTTTGGCGCAGTTGTTTTTGGACACTGATTTATGTATTTGATGCCTTTCAAATAGCCGGATGGTGAGTTATGACATGTCATGCTTCACACAGAGCGCATTTCACTCTCAATTCTTATGATTGAGAGCAAATGTCACACGCCCCTAAGGTCGCCCATAGGGAATCTTCGTTTCATTTCATCCGACATCCCATAGCACACTTTGTTTTACAGAGCTGGTCTTAGAAAGTTCTTCGGGGAATTATAACCGCTTCTGTTTGCCAGCCCAGCGAATCTCGGCTTTCTTCACGAGGGGTGCTCGCCCACCAGCGCTGCCTGTCCGGAGCGCTCCTGCCCTCGGCTCCTATCTTTCCGTTTTATTTTCGTCTCCCTGGACAGACAAGCTGTGGATGGGCTGCCTGACATGAAGGAATCTAGCCATTTCAGGTCCTCCTCCACCCTCACAATCACTCTCCACTGAGCAGTAGACCAGCTTCTTCCCCCACCGCCAAGGTGAGGCGGCAGGCGTGACTTGATGGTTGAATTCAGGGACAGGGACTCGGACAGACAGTACTTACCTGACTGCATTGAGAGCAGCGGCCCTCAGCCCTTCTCACTGCACACTGCGCCCTCCCGTGAGTTAATCTATGCTTACGTTTTTAATCTGTTACCTACATGCTCACGGCTCCCAGATCCCTGCTCAGGATCCACGCTTGTGAGGTCCGAACACCTACTCTCCACCTGCCTGCTGTACAGATACACTTACAGATACCCCCAAACTCAGAATGGACTTCACCATCATTCCCTTCGAAGTCCTACTGCCCTGTTTATTTCCTCTTTTAAAAGCACAGCAAATTCAGAGATTTCTTTTCAGAGAATGACCCTTCACTCTTTCCACATCTCCCCACCCAAGTGATCACCAAGTCCTACCCGTTTTACTTATCTATGTCTCAAACCCGTCCTCCTTTGCGTCTATCATTCTTCCAGTTCAGTTTCTTTCTTTCCCCACGGCTACAGCTAGAATGGAATGGCTCATTGATGTAAATAACAAATAATGAGGACTTACTCTGTATTAGGGCCCTCTCCTAAGTGCTGGAGACGGATTGTTCATACTCCGCGCGTGATATTTATTCTGACAAAGATATCCATCAGCTCCTTGAAGTGGTGAAGTCATGCCTGTCCCTAAACCTCGGTCCCTATGTCCCCTCCTCTATGAAGCCCTCCCTGACTGCTCATCTTGCTCATTGCCTCCTCTGCAGGCTGGGCTGGGCACACCACTTCAGTGCTCCATAATATCCAAAATGTCTCTCTACATTTGCACTTTCTTATTATATGGTTTTGTATTTATGAGGGCTTTTTTACTAGCAGCTTGTGAGGTCTTTAAGGGCAAAGGATTGTCTTAATCATCTTTGTATCCTTAGCAGCACAAGTACATAGGAAATGCTAAAAAAGAAAAGCTTGTTGAAATGAATGGATGAACGCATAACGGCAGCAAAACCCCACATCTGAGTCACACAGTAAAGAAATGATACAAATGCACTTTCCCCTAATATTTTATGGTTCAGAATCAGTGTTGGGTTTTATCAACACATCGGTTGATCTCAGTCTATTGTCCTGAGAGACAATATCCTAAGATAACAACAAGGTAAGCGTGATTTTATCTGGGAATCTATTTAGTAAGCTCCCCCCAAACAGTCATTGAATTCATGGTAAGTGCCGTGTATGGGCTGCGTTTCAAATGAAGTCAGTGTATGTTGACAGCGAAGTGCAGCCTTGTTAACCCTGAACAATCATTCCAATTATAAACTACGTGCACACAATCACTGTCACATAAAATATCCAGACTAATTACTTCTAGCCCTTTTGCTATGCAATTATTCGAAATGAAACCTACTCTTATGGATATTCGGTATTAACAGTGTATTTCCCAGAAAAGAACATTGCTAAAGAGCTAGCAAGAATGTGATTCCATTTGTACCTTATTACAATAGATGGATTAGTGTTGTGCTTTTACAATCACACGGGCAGCCACTGTTTTGTAGGATTTCCCACATACCAACCCAGCAGCAAAGAGATCTCGGTTCGGGTCGTAAATACAACATACAAATCAGAGCCTTGCCCTCTGCACTCTTGCTGCAGCCTGAGGGAGAAAAGCATGTCCACTGTTCCATGACCGCAGTGAAAGGCACACTGAGCTTCAGGTCAAATATCCGTGACACTGACGTGTCTGACTAGTCTGCCGACTATGGTCTATGTTAATATCCTCCCCGTGGTGAGCAGGAGGGATGTGCCTCAGGGATCAGCACAGCACACAAGCCTTCTGGGTTTCCTACAGGTGTAAAATTGATGCATCTGTGGAGTCCTGTGGAACGCGCATCTTCTACATGTAGCCGAACTGTACACTTGCTGTGTGAATGGTCATATTTGTACAATTCTATAAGGATGCTCTCACCACCAATTGCTCTATCTGATGGTATTTCTTGGTGACACGTTTCGATAGCACTGTTAAAGAAGATAGTTCTGAATTTGTCTATGCTTGTGATTTGTTCAGCTTTTCCTTCATGTACTTTGAAGCTCTGTTATCAGGTGCACAAATACACAGGATTGTGATATCCCCTTGAATTTACTCCGTTATCATTATATAATGTCCCTTTTTACTTCTGATAGTTTCCCTTGTTCTGAAATGTGCTTTGTCTGATATTAGCATAACCACTGCAGCTTTCTTTTGATAAGGGTTGTCATGGTATAGCTTTTCCTACCCCTTATTTATTTGTGTTTTTATATTTTAAAATGAGTTTCTTTTAGGCATCATATAGTTGGGTCTTTTTTAAAATCCAATTTCACAAGCCCTGTGTTTTCACTGGTATTTAGACCTGTAATGGGGTAATGGTGCACGCCCTCCCAAATATATGTCTGTGTTCTGATCTCTGGAACCTAAAAATGATACCTTTTCTGGAAAGAAATGGTCTTTTCAGAAGTAATTAAGCTAAGGATTTTGAGATGAGGAGGTCCTCCTGGATTATCCGAGGTGGCGGTGCTGAATCCCGTGACAAGTGTCCTTATAACTGACATACAGAGGACATGATGATATGACAATGGAGGCAGACGCTGGAGAGATGCGGCCAGAAGCCCAGGAAGCTGGGCGAGGCAAGGAAGGGACCCCCCCCCCCGGGGCCCCCAGAGGGATGGCAGCCCTGCTGGATTTTGGCTTCCAGTCTCCCAAATTGTCAGAGAGTAAATTGTCATTTTAAGTCTGATAACATATGCTTGCATCATTCAGGGTCCACCTAAAATGGTATTTCCTCCCTCAACCTTTTCATATACACATAAAATGTGATCTCTTGTTCTTCATGACAGCTTGTTCGTAAAATTGACCTCAATAATCCCCCCCCATCCATATGCTCATATCCCCTCGCATTGGGATTTTTGCATCTCCTCCCATCAAGCGTTGAGGTTTCTCTTTCCCACTTAAATTGGGACTTGGTTATGCGACTTGCTTTGGCTATTGTGACTTTAGCAAACGTGACACAAATCACAGTTTGTAAAGCTTGTGTGCCCCCCCCCTTCTTTTAGACAGAGTTGGAATCATGAAACCATGCTGTAAATAAACAAGCCCACGATAGTCTTCGGCAGAGCACTCGAGGAGGAAAACTGAGGTGCCCCTGCTGACTGCAGTACCCACCGCCAGATGTGTGAATGAGGCCGCCTTAGTCCAGCCCCCGTGAATCTGTCAGATGGATACGGCCTCAGGAGTGATTTCTGGGTAGACCAGAAAAAGAACTGCTCAACTGAGCCTGCCCAATTTGCTGCTTGTGGAGTCATGACAGATAAAATGGTTGTTGGTTTAAGTCAGTAGGTATCGGGGTACCTTGTATCATCAGCGGTTAACTGAAACACTTCCCTAATCCCCCTGTTTCGGTCAAAGCAAGGTAACTGCTATAATGAGCAATACCAAGGTGTGAATGAATTTCTACAATGAAAGTTTATTTCTTACTTATGCAAAACCCACAGGGTATGTTTCTGGTCAGTCAGCTCTCCTTCAAGTAGTGATCCTGGAATTCAGTCTCCTTTTGCACCACTATTTTTAACTGATAACCTCTAAATTCACCAAAAGGTACCTAACCACCTCAGCCTGGAAGTGACTTCATCCACTAGCCATATCTCCTTACCTAGATGGAAATGTATCCAACTCTGTCCTTGCCATCTCTGATTTACCCCTCTACCCCTTTCCTCTTCATACCTTCTTAAGACATAAATAATTATGTGTCCCTTCTCCCATCACTGAGCTATAACCTTAAAGAATACAGTCATATCTGCTGGTGTCTGCTGTAATACCCAACCTAAATCCTTGTATATGGTAGAGGTGCCCTAATACATATCTATCGTCTTATAGAATTTTCAACGTACTTTCAGAAATTCTATTTCATTTAAATCTCACAGCATTTTAAGATAGAAAATATATAATCATATCCATTTTTTACAAATGATGGAACTGAGGACTAAAGATTCTAAGTGATTTGCCCAAAGTCACCACCCAGGAAACGGCAGAGCTGGAACTGGAAGCCTATAATATGACTCAAGTCTTTTTCATACGGTCAAAAATATTTATTTAAGTAAACTAGCGCTTTGCCTTTTTTCCCCCTAATTTGTCCTATGTCCAATTCAGTCACCACATTTCATTCATTCTTCTCTCATAATGTGTGTCTCTCTTTCTTTAAATTCCTATTGAAATCTTACCTGGTTTGGATTGTTGTCACTTGATGACTAAGTTACAGCAGTAGACGCCTAAATTATAATTCCTGCCTCTATTCTGTTCCTCCTCTAATTCATTCTTAACAAACACTGTTGTCAAAATAACAGTACTAACAAACGCACCATTTTAATTGTCATTTTCTGGTTGGAAAATCCTCAGTGTCAAAATTTTACATGTAGGATAGAATATGAACTCATTAGCTAGGCATTTTTGGTACTCCAACACTTTGACCCCTGAAATCTCTTTCTAGTCTTACGTCCTGTTACTCTCTAGGTCAAACATTCTGTACTAGTCAGATTAATTTACCCACCTCCCCTAAATTATCCATGTTGCAGTCATGCTATTTTGTCTCCACAACAGTTCCCCAAATATGTTTCATTGTCCATCACTCCCCCATGGGACCCTGAGATAAATTCTGGCCAGTCTAAGTCAACCTTGGAAATCCCATTCTTCCTGCACTGATTGGTTTACAAAAGCTCCTACCAATGAGACATGGGGGAAATTCTGCAGGAATGCTTCTGAGAAAGGTTTTCTTACTGGTATCACAAGACTAATGGGACCTTAGTTTCCAGGCATATGGCACAGTAGGTATCCTTAAAAATTTCCCTTACCAAAAACCTACATGGAAAAACAAAACAACCATATTTTTAAATGCACAGTTAAGCCCGAAAAAGTAGGAAAAATCTAGGTACCAAAACCTGAAAACTGAGCTAAACATCAGGGTTGTAATTTGTCTCTGACACTACTGTTGTCCTGGAGAATGTGTCCGTCTTGGGAGTTGAGTCTTAGTGGCTGATGGAGTCATTGGCCTGTGCCGGTTGAAGGGTCTGCGACAAGATCCTCGGGTTGAGACACTCTGAGAGCTGTTCTCTTAGTGAGGGCAGCACTTGACCTTTGTCAGAGCCCTGCCCTCGGTGAACGGCTGGACTATAAAACAAATCTACCCGCCAGGAGTGAGAGAAGGCGGGGCTCCTGTCTGACTCTGCCTGGATTCCCCGGAAAATTTGTAAAGAGAGGTCGGCGCACACATGAGTTAGAGGTTAAAGTTTTATTCCCTACTATGTTAGTCTGCTAGGGCGGCCACAACAAAATGCCACGGACTGGATAGCTTAACCAACAGAAATCTGTTTTCTCACAGGCTGAAGCCTGGAAATCCAAACCAAGGTCTTGTCAGGTTTGGTTCCTCCTAAGACCTCTCTCCTCAGCTTGCAGCCGACTCTTTCCCTGCTGTGTTTTCACATGGTCTTCCCTCTGTGTGCGTGCAACCCTGGGGTCTCTCCCTCTTCTTACAAAACACCAGTCCTATTTGGATTAGGGCCCTGCCTTATGGCCTGATTGAACCCTAATACTTCTTTGAAGGCCCTACTACAAGTATGGTCTTGAAGCAGGTAGTAGGTAATAGTACTACCTACTTAGTCCTGTAAAAATCCAAGTCAGGATGAGAACAAGAATTTGTCCTAAGTTAGTAGAAACCCTGGTTGCTTGACAGAAGCAAAAAGAAACACATTCTCTCTAGTGAGATAAAGCTTCAACATTGGCCCCACAAGATTCCTACAGAAAAAGTCCTCTGGCCATGATTTCACAACCCAAAATTACAAAGCACAGGAGGAATCAAGGCATCATGGGCAACGGCAAACGCAAATAACAAACAGTACACTCTGACAACCAAAGATTCCAATAATGGAATTATTGGTTAGAGAGTACAACATAAAGGTCTAAAATGTTTACAGAAATAAAAATTAGAATTGAAAACATGAGACGGAAGCAACACAACAGGTTTAAAAATCAAAACAGATTGGAATGACAACTAAATGGAAATTCATAAATGAAAAAGAGAATAGCAAATGTTAAAAACTCAATGAGTGGGTTAAAGGGCGGATTAAGCACCACTGAAGTGAGAATTAGTTAACTAGAATGAGAATATATAACATACATATATTAGTTAACTAAAATGAGAATGTGTGTGTGTATATATATATATATATATAGATATATAGATATATATATAATATTTATGGGGTTGACCAAAGAGTTCGTTCAGGTTTTTTCATACACACATACAAATACATAATATTTCCCAAATTAAAACACAGAAAGATCAAGAGATGGAAGATTTGAAATAGGGGTAAAGAGACATAGAAGACAGAAGGAAGATAGAATTAGAAGGTCTACCATATGTCTAATTGGATTCCCAGAAGTAGATAACATACTATAAATGATGGGAAAGAGCAATAAGAATTTTTTCCTGTAACTGAGAAAACACAAGTTCTCAGATTCAGAAAGTACAGTAACTCCCAAACAGCATAAGTAAAAAGACACTAATGAACATCATGGTGAATGTATGGAACATGAAAACAAATAGATCTTAAAAATGGCCAGAGAAAAAAGTCAGACTATCCACTCAGGAATTAAATTAGACCAACAGCAACTTGAAATCAGCAACCTTAGAAACCTGAAGGCAACTGCTTAATTGTTTCAAAATGTTGTGATGAAATTCCTGTCAACCTAGAGTTGTACATCAAAGCAACCAGAGAATAAGTGTGAAATAAATATTTTTTCAGACAGAAAAACTATTTATCATCGACAGAAACGTAGTAAAGGAACTCTGTAATAACATACTGCAGAAAGAATGGAGATGTGAGAAGGGAAGTTAAGCAATGAAACTTGTAAATCTGAGTAAGTAAAGCTAAACAAAGACTGATTATTTAAAATTATGATACTAATGTCTAATTAATGGAATTTAAAAACACTATTAAATAAAGCTAACACAATGGTCAATAGTAGGATGTAAGCCAGGAGAGGAATAAGCATAATTGAAGAGTTCAATAATCTTGTATTGTTTGGGAGGAGGAAAAAGCTATGGAATAAAGTTGATCAGTTAAATATTCTTACTAATTTTCAAAAATAACCAGAAAGAGGATAAAATATAGCATATAATTTTGAAAAGAGGAAAAAAATCAATCCAAAATACAGCAGTAAGAGAAAGAAGCAGAAAAAAATGAGATGCATAAGAATTATAAAATTATAAAAATAAACGCAACTATATTAGTAATCATCAAATAGAAGTGAACTAACATCTCAAAGATTAAAATTATTAGAATGAATTTTTAAATCTATATGCTGCTTAAAAGAAACATACCTTAAATATTAGTGCAAAAATATTGAAAGAGAAAAGATGAAAAATTATATACCAAACAAATTCTAACCAAGAGAAAGCTGCTGTTAGTTATATTAATAGCAGATGAAATAAACTTCAAGGCAAAAAAAAGTTAGAATACAAAGGGATACTACATCATGTTAAAGAGTTTTGTTCACTGGGAAGCTTTAATACTTCTAAAATAGTATGCATTGGGGCTTAGAATATAACTTCCTAAAAGTGTTTAAATGCAGCTGTAGAAATCTATATCAAACATTATACTAAATGGCTAAACTTTAGAAGAACCTCCTTTAAAACATGAAATAAGAAAAAGATATTTGCTGTTACCACTTCTATCAACAATATACTGAAAGCCCTTATCAGCATTAAGACAAAAAAGAAAAAGAAAAATTGTAAATTTTGGAAAGACAGAAACAAAACATGATAAACTTGTCATAGAATAGAAAACAACAATAAGTTTAGTTTCATTGTGATAACAAATGAGAAAATTTAACTGGGTTACTGGAGATAAAAATCAATATTAAAAATCAACTTTATTATTTTTATGCACGTTACAAACAATTAGAAGATAAAATTTTAAGAGATAGATTTATAATGCATCAAAAATATAAAGTACCTAGGGATGAATATAAGGAAACAACAAACAACCCAATCCAAAAATGGGCAGAAGACCTAAATAGATATTTCTCCAAAGAAGATATACAGATTGCCAACAAACACATGAAAGAATGCTCAACATCATTAATCATTAGAGAAATGCAAATCAGAACTACAATGAGATACCATCTCACACTGGTCAGAATGGCCATCATCAAAAAATCTACAAACAATAAATACTGGAGAGGGTGTGTAGAAAAGGGAACCCTCTTGCACTGTTGGTGGGAATGTAAATTGATACAGCCACTATGGAGAACAGTATGGAGGTTCCTTAAAAAAACTAAAACTAGAGCTACCATACGACCCAGCACTCCCACTACTGGGCATATACCCTGAGAAAACCATAATTCAAAAAGAGTCATGTAACACAATGTTCATTGCAGCTCTATTTACAATAGCCAGGACATGGAAGCAACCTAAGTGTCCATCAACAGATGAATGGATAAAGAAGATGTGGCACATATATACAATGGAATATTACTCAGCCATAAAAAGAAATGAAATTGAGTTATTTGTAGTGAGGTGGATGGACCTAGAGTCTGTCATACAGAGTGAAGTAAGTCAGAAAAAAAAAAAAACCGTACGCTAACACATATATATGGAATCTAAAAAAAAAAAAAAAATGGTCATGAAGAACGTAGGGGCAAGATAGGAATAAAGACACAGACCTACTAGAGAATGGACTTGAGGCTATGGGGAGGGGGAAGGGTAAGCTGGGACAAAGTGAGAGAGTGGCATGGACATATATACACTACCAAACATAAAATAGATAGCTAGTGGGAAGCAGCCGCATAGCACAGGGAGATCAGCTCGGTGCTTTGTGACCACCTAGAGGGGTGGGATAGGGAGGGTGGGAGGGAGGGAGGTGCAAGAGGGAAGAGATATGGGGACATATGTATATGTATAACTGATTCACTTTGTTATAAAGCAGAAACTAACACACCATTGTAAAGCAATTATACTCCAATAAAGATGTTTAAAAAAAAAAAGAAAACAATTAAAAATATCAAAAGACATGAATAGTTATTCCAAGAAGAGGAAATATAAATGGCTAATAAAAGTATGAAAAGGCGCTCAACCTAAATTCCTCAGGACAATCCAAAGTAATACCACAATTAGATATTATTTTATACCCAACAGATTGTAAAACAAAGAAAAATTGCCTGTGAACTGGAGCAAAGAAAATAGTTATACTCTGTGGGTGGGAGTATAAATTGGCACAAATGCTTTGGAAAGCTAGTTGGCACTCTAATGAGTTGGAAATGTGCATATCTTACAACCAATAACTTCACTTTTGGCAGAGAATCTGATATATTTGTCTGCAGACTTGCAGAAGAATTTTTCTAACAGCATAGTATGTAAGAGCAAAAACCTGGACACTATGCAAGTGTTTGTTGACAAGAGAAAAAAAAACAGTGATATGATCTAGCAATGGGATACCGCACAGCAGTGAAAACAAATGGACCGCAGCTATACAAGACATGGAGGTGAAAAACAGTGGAATGCATACATGTGAAGTCATTTAAATAAAGCTCAAAAACATACAAACATCAACAATGTATTATTTAGCTATGAACACATATATTACAAAGACTATAAAGAAAAATATGGACATTCATGGTATGGGAATGTTTAGTTGAAAACCAGCCTTCCACAATCACTGGTGTTCAAAGAATTGGTAAGATGCGACACAGCATGATTTTACAACTGTCTTCTTAAACATTTTTAAAGCCAGTATCTTTTTAATTTTAAAAGATGTTTATGCTTTAAAATTTTTTCTGGTTTATTTGGACCAATTATTCCTGCTCGTTGATTTTATTACGTAAAGTAGGGACAGAACCTAAGTATATAACAATAGAGAATAAATGGAATGCCCTAATTGTCTAATAATTAGTAGATGACTGAAATTATGGCAGGTTTTTAAAGAGTATATATAGCCTGACCCCATTTTAAAATAACACAGATACACACGTATACCTACACACATGAACATACATGCATAGAGAAAGATCTGAAGGTATTCACTGAGATCTCTCAAGGTGGATGGGATTGTGTGAATTCATTATGTTGTTCTTTTGATTATCTATATTTTCTGATATTGCCTTTGTGATAATAAAGATAGTCAAAGAAATTAGATGAGAATCTTATTGCTGGGCATTAAGTTGATCTGACTAACACGTGTGCACTGCTGGCTCATACACTTGACCATGACATACATTCAATGAAAGTTTTTTTCCCAACCAATCCCGCTTTGGGTATTTGAATTTATTTTCCTTTTAAGTTAGGGAGACTTTGTTGGAATAATTTGAAAAGCACTGCCTTATGACGTGCCTTCAGATCACCACATATTAATACACATTGTTAAATCTCATTTTTAGCTACATTCACCTGCACCTCTGTAAGTAAAGGATCTTAACCATTTATTATCATTGCTTTTAAATCTAACGGAGGAAAACTCTTAAGTAATCTCATTAGTTTTATATTTTTTTGATTTGAAGCCTTCAATAAGATATATTTTGAATGTATCTTCAGAACATTTGGTAAGTACATACTTAGCTCCCTGACTGAAACTGATATTTACAGATTTATTCAAGTTCAATTGCTTAAGGTGCTGTGCTTAGTATCTCCTTATACAACATCAATCTTGTTCTCCTAGGGAAAAGGGAAAAATTAAGAACTGTTCTTAGTTATAAAGACCTTTCACTAGTACTGTTTTTTATCTTTAAAATTTTTAAGTGTACCCTTAAATGTAGTGTTATATTTGAGTCTCCAAAAATATATGAATTAGATATGATAGATACTAAATTACTCCTGTTGGATAGATCAGAGAACTGAGTTATTATAGAGAACTTAAGTAAGAGTGATAGTAGTTATTTTAGCTACCATTTATTTCTATACATATCTATACAAGCATTTATTTCTATACGTATCTATACAAGATCCATTGTATCTATACAATGGTAGATATATCTATATATCTACCATTTATTTCTATACATATCTATACTATATCTATTCTGTACATATCTATACATTTCTATACATATCTATATCTATCTTGTATAGATATGTATAGAAATAAATGCTTACTTAATGTGGGGGCCATAAAAATGTGCTGTTCATATCTCCAGGGAGCGCAAGGTGGGGAGCTAAGTGGGATACGGAGAATCCTTACTGCAAGATGGTGGCCTGATTGCTAAAGATTTCACCAGCAGTGACCTAGGAAGACATCGCATTGGAGGGCAATGCGATGTACTGACGCAGGTGTACTGATTCAGGTATTTGAAAGGTATGGGGGAAAATACCTACAGGCAATAGAGCTAAGCTGAACTGGTGCCCCGAAGAAGGAAAATGAGAACCCGAGAGCCACTAACAGTGGGTTAAAGGCTGGGTGTGAGGATCAGAGGGACTGTGGGGTAGCTTACAAAGAGGTCCTTATTTCCTGCAGTGGAAGAGCACCCAGCTGAGCTACGGGCTGGAGGTCTAATGGAATCCATTCGGATGCTCCTCCTAGGCAGGTCTGGTGTCCTGAAGTCAGTACTCTGGATGGGGAAACCTGGAAGCTTGAAACACGGGGTGGTGGTGTCTACCGGGGTGCCCCTGGGGCTCTGCAGAGCAACCTGAAACCCGGGAGCTTGCAGAGGTGGCCCAGCCTTCCCCAGTAAGAGCTGGCAGTTCCCTTGTGCTAAAAGATGCCTTAGGAGCCTCCCTCTCCCCCAGGAGCTGCCCCCGCCTCCTTTCCTGGCTGCCAGGTTGATAATCCAGGGTTAAATTTCAGCATAAGCCAGCTGAGGACAGCCTGACAAGTGAGGAAGGAGACTATCCCCCAGGAGGTGAAAGAATTATTAACAGGACGGACCAGGAGGAGCCAGGTGAGTATCCCCAGGATTGGATCTTCATGGCCAGAAATAAGAGCAGGTAAGTAAGAATCTTTGACTTGAAGGATCCTTCTCGGAATTTAATACCCTGTCCAGGACACTCTGATGTGTCTAACTCACTGCTAGGGTGGCTTTTAAAAGCCTGAAAAAAAGTGAAGAACAGAATAAATGCCCAAGATGGTCTGGAAGAAGGAATAAAGATGCTAAGGGAAGTGAATGCGTTACCGACCGTGCCGAGTGGGTCCCCAACAAGGTTCCTCCTGCTTGGTGTCGCTCCGGCCAGTAGAACGAGACCCACTTGGGTTCAGAAGCAAAGGAAAGCTTTCTTCTTAGGTCAGAGAGCGGAGAGGCGCGACCTCGGGCTCTGGAGCACAAGCTCTCCTGACAGGCCGTGCGGCGCTGCGTTATAAGGGCTCCTCCGCTGGGCGGGGGCGGGGCTCTCGGGGGCGGGGCAGCTGCGCTGCTCAGGCTCCAGATCTCAGTGCCGAGCGCAGTGACTCTGCCCTCGCCCGGCCCCCGCCATCTTGGACGGAGTGTCGTGTGCAGCGTCTGCACGTGACCCTGAGCTGAGGTGCGGGCGCAGCCCTTTAGCGCCGGGAGCTCCGGTTGGAAGGGCCCGGTGTGATCCCCCTGCACATGGGACCCTGTGAGCCAGTGAAACGAGACTAAGCCCAGAGGATAAAAAAAGGTTAGACCGTATTTGATTACCCAGAGTCGATTTTTATTTCCTGGGGATTGTTAATGGGCTTTGCCGGTGACGAATGTGCTGGAATGGATATATTTTGTGAGGCCAGAAAACCCAAAGGTGTTCGGCGGGATGACCCGGAGGGCATCCTGTTCCCGGGGCCGCTAGAGGGCGCTGCTGAGAGGTTCCCAGCACCGTGGGCTGGCGGTGGGGAATCCGGAGCCGCAGGAGCGAGGTCCTGAGTCCGGAGATGTCCAGCCAGGCTGGAGGGGCAAGAAGTGGTCGAGAGAGTTAACAGAGCATAGCACCCTGAGGGCCAGGCAGACCCAAACGACTACCGAACGCGTACAAACCATACAAAATGACACGAGTGAAAGAACCGGAGACTCAGGATGGGCATCCCAGTAAGATGTCCAAGCTCCTACTCAGTTCCTGGACCCGAGCCAGTCTGGGGATCCGGAACTCATTGACTGAAGCGGTTGCCGGGTTCTTAGGAAGAACCAGGCGGCACCGTGACAAGCGTATATACGGTAGTGACGCCCTGGGTCCTTCACGGTGGGACCATTTCCTTGAGTGAGAATACAGTGGGCGGAGGGGAACATCTAGGGATTTTGAGGGTCTGTTGGACGCAGGGTCTGCGCTGACGTTAATACTCAGGTCTGAAGTGTCACTAGTAGCCAGGACTGGAGAGAGGAACTGCCTGACAGCTCCAGCTGCTGAACTCCACATCCGTCACCATCTTCATATCCACGCCACGCTTTCCCCGGGCTGCTTCCGGCCGATGACTAAGCCAACCAGGGCAGAACCACCCCTGGGAGGTGCGGGATTCCTCTGAGAGGCCACTTTTGGATTGAGGATCCCCAGATAGCCTTGCCAACTTTGCTTGGAACTGCAGGGCTGACACTTCACCCAGCCTTCCTGCCCTCTCTCCTTCACTTGGGGTCACAACGGTGTTGTGGTCTGCTGGTTCCCCCAGCCTCTTCTAGCTCCCTCTCCATTTATTCTTACAAGTTTTCTCCCAAAATTAATTGCTTGCATTTCTTAAATGTGTATTTTAATTTAAAAGATGCATAACATAAAATTTATAAACATTAATTTTTTAAACATTAATTTTTTTAATTGTGGTAAAATACATGCACATAAAATTCACTATTTTTTAACCTATTTAAAAGGGTACAGTTTTTTGGTTTGGGGGGTTTTTTTTGGCCACATAGCTGCTTGTGGGATCGGACTCGGGCCCTCAGCAGTGAAAGTGCAGAGTCCTAACCACTGGACTGCCAGGGAATTCCCTAAAAGGGTATAGTTCTTTTTTTTTTTTTTTTTTAATTAAGTTCAACTTTTTATTTATTTATTTATTTTTGGCTGTGTTGGGTCTTCGTTTCTGTGCGAGGGCTTTCTCCAGTTGCAGAGAGCGGGGGCCACTCTTCATCGCGGTGCGCAGGCCTCTCACTGTCGCGGCCTCTCCTGTTGCGGAGCACAGGCTCCAGACACGCAGGCTCAGTAGTTGTGGCTCATGGGCCTAGTTGCTCCGCGGCATGTGGGATCTTCCCAGACCAGGGCTCGAACTCGTGTCCTCTGCGTTGGCAGGCAGATTCTTAACCATGGCGCCACCAGGGAAGCCCGAGGGTATAGTTCTTAAAAAGGCATTAAGTGCATTCACATTGTGCAAACATGACTGCCATCTATCCCCAGAACTTTTTTCATCTTCCCAAATTCCATATCCATTGCCCTGTCTCCCCAGCCCCTGGAGACTGCCGTTCTGTTACTTTCTGTTTCTATGAGTTTGACTACTCTAGGTGTCTCATCAAAGTGGAATCATACAGTATTTGTCCTTTTGTGATTGTCTTATTTCACTTAACCAATAATGTCTTTAAGATTCGCCTATGTTGTAGCATGTGTCAGAATTTCCCTCCTTTTTTAAAAAATAAATTTATTTGGGGCGTCCCTGGTGGCGCAGTGGTTGAGAATCTGCCTGCCAATTTAGGGGACACAGGTTCGAGCCCTGGTCTGGGAAGATCCCACATGCCGCGGAGCAACTAGGCCCGTGGGCCACAACTACTGAGCCTGCGCGTCTGGAGCCCGTGCTCCGCAACAAGAGAGGCCGCGACAGTGAGAGGCCCGCGCACCGCGATGAAGAGTGGCCCCCGCTCGCCGCAACTGGAGAAAGCCCTCGCACAGAAACAAAGACCCAACACAGCCATAAATAAATAAATAAATTTAAAAAGGCTTTATGGTGCTGCTGTACCTACTATTAAAAAAAAATTATTTATTTATTCTCGGCTGCATTGGGTCTTCGTTACTGCACGCGGGCTTTCTCTAGTTGTGGCGAGCAGGGCTATGCTTTGTTGTGGTGTGTGGGCTTCTTATTGCTGTGGCTCCTCTTGTTGTGGAGCACAGGCTCTAAGCATGCGGGCTTCAGTAGTTGTGGCACGTGGGCCCAGTAGTTGTGGCTTGCAGGCTCTAAAGTGTAGGCTCAGTGGTTGTGATGCATGGGCTTAGTTGCTCCACAGCATGTGGGATCTTCCCTGAACAGGGCTCAAACCCGTGTCTCCTGCATTGGCAGGCGGATTCTTAAACACTGCGCCACCAGGGAAGTCCCTCCCTCCTTTTTAAGGCTGAATAATACTCCATTGTATGTATGTGCCACGTTTTGTTTACCCATTCACCTGTCGATGGATACTTGGGCTGCTTTTTGGCTATTGTGAATAATGCTTCTATGAACATAGGTGTACAAATATCTCTTTGAGAACTTACTTTCAATTCTTTTGGGTTTATACCTAGAAGTGAAATTGCTGGATCATATGGTAATTCAATTTTAAATTTTTTGAGGAATCACCATACTAGTTTTCCACAGTGCCTGCACCATCTTACATTCTCACTAGCAGTGCACAGGGTTTCTAATTTTTCTACATCCCCACCAACACTTGTGATTTATTTATTTATTTTTATAATATCCATGCTAATGGGTGTGAAGTAGTATGTCATTGTGGTCTTTGCATTTCCCTAACCATTAGTGATTCTGAGCCTCTTTTCATGGACTTACTGGCCACTTGTACATTTTCTTTGAAGAAATGTCTATTCAGGTCTACCCATTTTTAAATTGGTTAGTTTGTTCTTTGTTGGGAACTCTTTATATGCTGGATATTAAGTTTTCAGAAGTCCCCGTGGGGCCCCCCCAGTGGCTTATAATGATAATTTATTTCTCTTTCATGTATTTTTAAAATTGAAATAAGTTAACATACAATATTATGTTAGTTTCAGGTGTACTAAATAATGCTTTGCATTATGAAACGATCACCACAATAAGTCTAGTAAACATGTGTCCCCATACAAAGTTATTACAATATTATTGGCCATATTCCTTATGCTGTATACCTGTATCCGTGTGACTTATTTATTATATAACTGGAGGATTTTACCTCTTAATCTCCTTCACCTTTTTCACCTCCCCCACCCCCTTCCTTCGGGCACCTACCCTTTTGTTCTCTGTATCTATGAGTCTGTTTTCATTTTGTTTTGTTTTTTGTTTTGTTTGTTTTGTTTTTAGTTTACACATATAAGTGAGATCATGCAGTATTTGTTTTTCTCTGTCTGACTTACTTTACTTAGCATAATACCCTCTAGATCTATCCATGTTGTCAAAATGGAAAGATTTCATTTTTTTATGACTGAGTAATATTCCATTTATATATATATATATCTCACATCTTCTTTATCTATTCATCTGTTGACACTTAGGTTGCTTCCATATCTTGCCTATTGTAAATGATACTGCAGTGGACATAGGGGTGCATATATCTTTTCACATTAGTGTTTCTCTTTTCTTTGGGTGAATACCTAGGATTGGAATTGAAAATAATTCTATTTTTAATTTTTTGAGAAACCTCTCTACTGTTTTCCATAGTGGCTGCACCAAATTACATTCCCACCAACACATCCTCACCAACACTTGTTATTTCTTGTCTTTTTGATGACAGCCATTCTGAGAGGTCTGAGGTGATATCTTACTGTGGTTTGATTTGCATTTCTCTGATGATTAGTGATGTTGAGCATCTTTTTATGTGTCTGTTGGCCATCCAATTTCTTACATGTTTAATACCATCTTGGTTTCTGTTTCTTGGAGGACTTGTACCAGCACAATCATCATGTTTCTGTTAGAGTGAAGAATTACAGGAGCCAGGTGACAAATGGAGTCCTGCCTAAGTCTGGCTTACAGTGGGTCTGGTCCACTGTGGAGACAATGGGTCTGAAGATCCATCCAATGGTCCTTTCTCCAAACCCTGCCCTGAATGTATTACCACTATTGATATACTTGGCAATTGGAGTAACCCTAACATAGGGTTCTTAGCTTAGGGGGTAAGAGCTATTACAGTGATTAAGGCCAAGTGGAAAACTCTGCAAACAAACCCCTCTCCACCAAAATAGTTAAGCAAAAATATTATTGCATCGCAAGGGTCATGGTGGAGGTTAATGCTACCATTAAAGGCCTAAAGGATCGAGGTAACATTCCATATCATATTACCAATCTGGGCCCTATAGAAACTGGAGAATGACTATGGACTACTAGAGATTTAACAAGCCTCAATTGTGCTGCTAGCCAGAACAAAGCTAGAACAGTTTAATAAGGTCTCAGGTAGGTGATATGAGTCAACTGAAGTGGTGAGTGCACTCCTTTTCATTTTGGATAGAAAAGAACAGGAGTGAAAAAAAACTACAGCCTGTGGATCAAATCTGGTCAGTTGTCTGTTTTGTAAATAAAGTTTTGTTGGAACACAGCCCCACTTACTCTTTACATATTGTCTGCTTTCACACTACAACAGTAGAGTTGAATAGTTGCAACAGAGACCATATGGCCTGCAAAGCCTAAGACATTTACTATCATGCTCTGTATAAAAAATTTTGCTGACCCCTGGAAAAGAAGACCAGAATCAATTTGAATTCACATGGGATGGACAACGATATTCATTTGCAATTTTGCATCAAGGTTCTGTTAATTCTTCCACCCTCCATCATAATATAGTCTGAAGAGATCTGAACTGCCTGAACATCCATAGAAATCATCAGGATGAGCAAGAAGTGGCTGGCACTCTGGAGGCCTTGGTAAGACATATGCACTCCAAGAGGTGGAACTTAAATCCTGTGCAGATTCAGGAACATGCCTCTTCAGTGATGTTCTCAAGAGTCCAGCAGTCAGGAGAGCATTGGGATATCCACTCCTAAATAAAACACAAATTTTCACATCTTGCATCTCCTACCACAGTGCAGGAAGCACAAATCTGTGTTCTGGAGGCAACACACTCCACATCTAAGAACACCTGTCCAGGTGGTATGTTAGGTGACATGGAAGTCTGATAGTTCTGAATGGGACCCAGAGAATGAAAGAGTTCCGTACCAGGTCTAGGCTGCAATGCAAACAGCCCTATCCCTTGGGCCGTACAGTCCAACAAACCTTATGGCATTAGAGGTGTCAGTAGTGGGAAAAAATGCCATGTGGTGCTAATGGCAAGCCCCAGGGGGAGGATCACAGCATAGGCCTCTGGGATGCTGGAACTCCAGCAATGGAGTTGGTATGACGGGCCCATAAATGAAGTGACCCTGTTGACAGAGAGGGGGTCTGCAGGACAACAGGTCAGACTCCACTTAGAAGACTGATATAGATACTGCTGCCTCCGAATGTTTAACCTGTGAGCAACAGACACCAGCAGGTGCTCCTGGTGTGGCACTATCCAAGAAGACCAACCAGCCACTTGGCACATCAACCACACTGGCCCATTCCATGCTGGAAGGGCCAATGGCTTATCCTCACAGTGATAGATACATATTCTAGGTATGAGCTTACCTCCTGGCCCTCAGAGCCTCAGCCAGCACCACAATCCAGGGACTTACAAAATGCCTGATCCATGGCCATGGAATCCCATACAACATAGCATCCAAGTGAGGGACTTACTTCACAGTGAAGGAGCTGTGGGAGTGGGATCATAACGAGAGACCCACTAGGATGGAGAGTGGAAGGTGAGCTGGGAGCCCCCAGCTGTGCCCAGAGACCAACCAACTATGGTACTGGGGGCTATAATTTGTCCCACTATCCCCTCTTCTCAGGAACCACAGAAGAGCTGGCTGTTCCCTGAATTGCTGGTAGCAGTAGATCTGTGAGGCATGAGGGTGGTGGATTTTTGCCGTCATGGAAATGTGCTGCTTGGATCCTGCTGCAAGGAGCATCATTGACTGATGGCCCCAAATGCTGCTCCCCTGGGTCCACTCCTGTGTTTGCACAGACACCACATTTCCCACAAGCATCTCCAAACTGATGACTGAGCACAGAGGGGATACAAATGTAGGCGCTTATTCCAGCAAGGCAAGGGACTCCTCCAACAGGTGACTTTGGCTCAAGGACAACCTGTCCTCCTGGCTGAGCATCTCTTGGAACTGAACTGCCATCTGACATTCTTCCCACCCATTCCTCCTTCCTCTCTCTCTCCTTCCACTTGGGTCAAACCAGCATCTGCCCCTTCCTTCAATAAGTCTCTCGCATGTCTAATCCCATCTTGGCAGCTGCTTCTAGAGGCAACCTGAACTAATACATTTACATGCTTACAAAATATCTTAAGGTTTATGTTATTATCCCACAGCACAGAGGCAGATGAAGAGCTGAGTTTTAAAGAGATTAAATGACTTGCCTGATGTCACTCAGGACCAAATGCTCCTCAGACGTCTTTCCAACATTCCTAGTTGCCATGTAAAACAGAGGCTGTGCTGTAATAGGATAGACACACTACTTAATTGGGTTGTTTCAGGAAAATGGGATTCTTCTACCCCAAATATGTCAGCAATTGAGAGTCTTTTCAAATGAGAATTTTAGAGTTGTTCCTCTCTGCGCCTTTCAGTCCCAAGAGCTTATGATTTTTCCTTATAGAAAGAGTGGGGTTTTTTGGGCTTTTTTTGGGGGGGGGCTGGTTTTCTTTCTTTTTTTTGCTATACTAACAAAGGGGTCTTGTTACTATAGATTAAAACCCTAAAATTACCCAGAAAAAGGAAGGCTCCATTTCTAATATATTTACATGATCTGGGGATGTGGAACTGGCCAAGCTCTCCCATCCCCCTTCCTCTCCCTTACAGGTTAGTCATTTTACTCTTCCTCAAATAGGCCAAGCTTCAGGAATCTGCCTTTCTTTTTCTCTAGGCCTAAAATGCTATTACCCAAGATCTTCACAGGTTCAACCCCACAATTTAGGTCTCTACTAACCTTTCTCTCTAAAATGGACTCCTCCCCCATCACATTTTCTATTATTTTACACTGCCTTGTTTTCTTCATAGCAATTATTACTACTTGAATGGTTTTATATATTTGTTTAATTATTGTCAGTAAGTAATCTCCTGTAGAATATAATATTTTTATAGCATGCAGTTTTTCCTGTTCACTTGTATATGTAGGTTTTTCATAAATATTTGTTGAATTAATTATTAATACAGAAAATATATACCTTGCTGCTTTAACAGGACTCTTTTCCAAACTTTCTCCCTTCCCATTCTCTTGCCAGTCACCTTTTCATGTAGGTAAAATCTGGTAAAAATAAACATATATTTTGAAGAAGTAATAAAAATTTAGCTTTGTAGAATCCTCTTATTCATTTAATATATGTTTGTTGAAGGCCAACTATTTATATGCTAGGGATTTTTCTAGATCTGGAGACCCAGCAATGAACAAGACAGAAAAGGTTCCTGCTCAACTGGAACTTACTCCGTAGTAAGGAGGAGACAGATAGTAATGACAAACAAACACAATAACTACCAAAAATCAGATAATAATATGTATTTGTAGAAAATGTTAAAGAGGTGACAAGATGGAGTAAGTGGGCAGGTATTTGAAATTAAATGGTCAGGGATGATCCCTTTGAGAAGATGGCAGGGAAAATCATTCTAGAGATTCATCAAAGTTCAAGAGGCCCTTAGAGTTTTTCAAAGTGGTTGTACCAATTTACACCAAGCCCCTCTCAGTTTGTGAGAGTACCAGAGGGAAAATAGCTAGTTTAGATGCTTAAAGCAATATGAACCTGGGGAGCTTGAGGAAGACAGAGACCAGAGCAGTGAGTGATGGGGAGAGTGGTGGTAATTGTGATAAGAGATCCAGGCAGGCAGGATAGAGATGTTTGGGTTTTGTAAATCTGGATAAGAGGATTATATTTTAATACTGAGATGGGAAGGCATTAAGGGGTGTTAAATGGGGACTGACATGATCTTTTTTACATTTTAAAATGAATGAAAAGTAAAACAAATTCAATTTTAAAATGGGCAAAGGAGGAAGACTCTGGGAAGATGGCAGAGTAGAGAGCACTAGAAATTTCTCCCCCCAGCAGCTGCATAGCACAGGGAGATCAACTCGGTGCTTTGTGACCACCTAGAGGGGTGGGATAGGGAGGGTGGGAGGGAGATGCAAGAGGGAGGGGATGTGGGGATATATGTATACATACAGCTGATTCACTTTGTTATACAGCAGAAACTAACACAACATTGTAAAGCAATTATACTCCAATAAAGATGTTAAAAATAAATAAATAAATAAATAAATAAATAAATAAATAAATAAATAAATAAATAAGTAAGTAAGTAAGTAAATCTCTCCCTGAACCCAGACAACAATGGCACTGGTAGAATCTGTCTGATATGACTATTTTGGAACTCTGCAGTCTACTGAAGGCTTGCAAATTCCAGGGGATGGCTTGAAGAGTAAATTGTGATTAATTTTAGTCAATTTCAGCTTTTAGCATAGCAGCAGCTACCCATCTACCCACAGCCAGCACTGTGGCAGGCAGCTGTGCATGTGTTTTGGGAGTAGTTTGCAGGAGCCAGGGTTGGCAAAAAGGACCCTGTCTTCCAAATATTGGGGATCTGTGCTCTGATCTCTGCTTCTAATCACAGAAAGGCAGGCAAAGAGGCAGTGGCCATTGTTACTGCACCTCCTCCCACTGTTGTAAAGTGATTTCCAGGGGGTTAAAGGGATGGTGCCTTTCTCCCAAACCCCCTTCATTTTTCTTTTTCTCCTTTTGGGAATCAGGCATTGAAGATTAGAACATTCAAAAGCAACTGCACATACAGGGGAAATTAGAAAGTCACCATGCATGCCCAGGGGAAGGTACAGGCTCAGAAAGGATTTGAGATGACCTTAAGTTTTCAATGCAGACTGATCCTCAGCACAGAGTCTACAACAATAAAAACAAAAACAAAAATAAAACAAAATCCAGTAAGCCTTGGGGAAGGGAGAGAATCTGATTTCTAGAGCTACCACATTATTAGATTTAAATATCCAGTTTTCAAAAAAAAAAAATCACAAGGTATACAAAGAAACGAGAAAGTATGATCCATTCAAAGAAGAGAAGAAAAAAACCAAAAAAAACAGAATCTGTCTCTGAAAAAGACCTGATGGCAGATCTACTAGATAAAGACTTTAATGTAACTGCCTTAGAGACACTCAAAGAACGAATGCATTTTTATTTATCTAAAAATAAACCAAAAGAAATTCTGGAGCTAAAAAATTAAATAACTGAAATGAAAAAATTCACTAGAGGGATTCAAAAGCAGATTTGCACAGGCAGAAGAAAGAATCTGCAAACTTGAATATAGGACTATGGAAATTATTGAGTCTGAGGAACAGAAAGAAAAAAGATTGAAGAAAACTGAACAGAGCCTAAGGGATCTGTGGGATACCATCAGACAGACCAATATATGCATTGTAGGAGTCCCAGAAGGAGAAGAATGAATATTTAAAGAAACAATGGCAGAAAAGTTCCCAAATGTGATGTAAGACATGAATATAAATATTTAAGAAGCTTAATGAATTCCAAGTAGAATGAACTCAAAGAAACCCACCACCGAGACACATAAACAAACTGTTGAAAGACAAAGATAAATAATTTTGAAAGCAGCAAGAGAGAAACAATTTGTCACCTACAAAGGATCCTCAGTGATCATCAGCAGATTTTTCACCAGAAAATTTGGAGGTCGAATAGTTGTAAGTTGATATATTCAAAGTATTAACAGAAAAAATAAACTGTCAACCAAGAGTCCTATATCCATAAAAACTGTCCCTTAGAAGTGAGAGAGAAATTAAGGCATTCCCAGATAAATAAAAGCTGAGGGTGTACATTGTACACAAAAGGAAATGATAAAGGAATTAAATCAATTCACTACCAAAAAATCAACTAAACACAAAAGAACACAGTAATGCAGGAAATGAGAGACAAAAAAACTATAAGACATAGAGAATCTAAATAGCAAAATGACAGTTCTCTCCTTATCTAATTACTTTAAATGTAAATGGATTCAGCTACAATCAAGAGAGAAATTGGCAGAATGGATAAAAAAATGATCCAACTATATATTGTCTACAGGAAATTCACTTTAAATCCAAAGACACAAATCGGTTGAAAGTGAAAGTATAGAAAAGGATATTCAATGGAAATAGTAACCAAAGGAGAACAGGGATGGCTCTACCAATATCAGACAAAATAGACTTTAATTCAAAAAGTTTATAAGAAACAAAGGGCATTATATATTAATAATACATTAATTATATATTAATAAATGTTCAATACAAGATATAACAATTATAAACATTTACACACCTAATAAAATACTGTCGAATTATACAAAGCAAAAACTGACAGAATTGAAGGGAGAAATAGAACTACAATTGTAGATGGAGACTTAATACTCCACCCTCAATAAAAAATAGAACAACTAGACAGAAAATAAGTAAGGAAACAGAGGACTTAACTCAATAAACCACTAGATCTAACAAATTTTACACTGTACTCAATGACAACAGAATACACATTCTTCTCAGGTGCACATGGGACATTTTTCCAGACTAGACCACAAATTAAGTCTTATGACATTTTAAAAGAGAGATATCACACAAAGTATCTTTTTTAACTACAATGGGATGAAGTTAGAAATCAGTAGCAGAAACAAAGCAGGGAAATTCACAAAATTATGGAAACTAAACAACATAGGGCAAAATATGATCCAGCAATTACACTTCTGGGTATTTATCCAAAGAAAAAAATATCACTCTCTTGAAAAGACATCTGCACCCCAGTGTTCATTGCATCATTGTTTTCAATAGCCAAGACATGAAAACAACCTAAAAGGGTCCACTGATGAATGAATGGACAAAGAAACTGCGTTTTATATACATATATATACACACAAGCGCACACACATACATACATATACATACAATGGAATAATATTCAGACATAAAAAAGAAGGAAATCCTGCCATTTGCAACAACATGGATGGACCTTGAAAGCATTATGCTAAGTAAAATATGTCAGACAGAGAAAGACAAATACTGTATAATCTTACTTATGTGTGAAATTTGAAAAGTAAACAAACAAACAAACTGAACTTATTGATACAAAGAACATATTGGTGGTTGCCAGAGGAGGGGTGTAGGAGTTTTGTGAAATGGATGAAAGTGGTCAGAAGGTACAAACTTCCACTTATAAGATAAATTAGTCTTGGGAATGTACTGTACATCATGGCGATTATTGTTATTAATACTGTATTGTATAGAAAGTTGCTAAGAGAGTGGATCTTAAAAGTTCTCATTACAAGAAAAAAAAGTGTAACAATTTGTAGTGATGGATGTTAACTAAACTTATTGTGGTAATCATGTTGCAATATATACGTAAATTATTAAGTTGTACACCTAAAACTAATACAGTGTTATATTCAATTATGTCTCAATTTTTAAAAATCCCCCCCATTTTTGGGGGGGGAACTTCCTATGAAAAGGAATTAATATATATCACATTTTAATTAAAAAATATTTATATTGAGTCCCTTAATAATCCAACAAATTGGCCTTTGTTCCAACCTCTGGAATAAATCCATGTGTACATAACTTCCCCAGCTAGGTATGTTTGTGCATGTCAAAAACAAACAAGCAAACAAACAAAAAAAACTTTATCCCAAGCTAACTCATCCTGTGTATATATTCTATGGGAAAATTCAATAGAAAATTCAAATAAATAGTTATAGTAATGGTTATATATTAACCTGTAGTATAGTCGTTCAGAAGTTAAAAATATGTTTACTAAATTTCATTAAGGTACAGTCCACATTTTTAAATAGCCCATCCACCTCACTGAAATTTAGGAAACTGAATATTCAAAGATCTCCAAAGTCTTAGGAACAGGCTGAATCTTCCATTTATTCAATTTGTTCAATTAATAATTAATAATCTAGTTCAAAGCAAACCAATAACAGGGATATTCAGATAGATTTAACAATTAAGAATCTTAAGAGTCCACTGCTTTAAAAAATATAGAACCACATTTTATATAAATGCTATATAAAATCACTTACAATTTGCAAATATAAAATGGAATAAACAAAAAAAATTCGTAATCACCTAATGAAGCTATTTCTTCTTTACTAGTTTTTATTTTTACTGTTTGTGTAGAGTGTTCAGTGTTGGGTTCAGAATTATTTCAATGCAAGACAACAATACATAGCTTGGTATCTTGAGTTTAAAGAAGTGCTGATAAATACGTTGCAAAATGAGCAGTGGGAAAATGTGGGGAAACTGTAAGGAATAAAGCTCCATGAGCTCTTGACCTCACATGTGTGCAAATAATTTATCAGAATAAAAGAGTTATAATGTTAATGTGGCCTGGATTTCAAGAGATTAACTTTATTCCCCATTCTGAAAGTGCAAAAAATAGAGGAAAATTAAGAAAAAATAATTCTCTGATATAAGAGATTATAAATGAAAAATGCAACCTAAATCATAGGCGTTTCATCAGTGAAAGAAATGTGGTTAGAGAGAGAAAGACTTTACATTAGTATATCCTTGGTTAACCTTTGATTGACATACCAGATACTCATCACGGACGTATTTTACTTCCATTGTGCCGTCTGATTTTGTTTTCTATTTGAATTTCCACCGAATCCATTCTCTTGTGATAAACGTGGAAATTTTTGTGATTTTAATGAACGTGAATTTTATTATTGTACTTTCCATTATCTTTGAATTCCTATGACTGAAACATTATTAAACTTGTCTCTTGTGCCATACTCTTAATTATTGTATTCCTAGAAGACTTAATCCTAGATCTACATAGAACATTCCATCCAAAAGCATCAGAATACACATTGTTTTCAGGTGCACATGGAACTTTCTCTAGGATAGATCACATACCAGGCCACAAAACAAGTCTCAATACATTTAAGAAGACTGAAAAAAAAAGGAGAGACTTAATCCTTAGGTATGTGAGGTATTCTACAGGAATGTGCATTTCACTGATGAATTTGACTGAAACTTCAAAAATATAATGATATTATGTTAATCTTTCCCATTAATGTTTTGTGTTTTAATGCTTTGTACTTGGTCCCTCCTCTGGAAATTTTTAGTCCCCTTTCCTATAAAGACTCATAGTTGGCTTGAATTGGGGTCTGTAATAAGTAGGAGATATAGATACTACCATTTTCTCCCTCTTGCCATTGGGTGAGTTCTGTGAGCTGATCTTTCTCAGGCTTCCGTTAAAAACTCTCTGGTTCTAGAGCTAAAGACTAATGGAGAGGGATTTCCCCGGCAGTCCAGTGGTTAACACTCCGTGCTTCCAAGGCAGGGGGTGCAGGTTTGATCCCTGGTCGGTAAACTAAGATCCCACATGCCACGTGGCACGGCCGAAAAATATATATATCAGCAATGAAAAAAAAAAGACTAATGGAGAGCCTCATAGCTGCTTTCAAGTATTTGTAGTATTTTCATAAGTAAAAGAGTTTAGGAGAATATGTGGAATAATAGGAATAGACTAGGAGCAGCGAAACAACTACAGGAAGGCATGTTTAGGTTTGTAAAGAAAAAGGGCTGGCATTCAGAGTTTTATAAACCTGCCTTTGGGAGGCAGTAAGGTGCAGAGATTGAGATGGTTTCCCATGGACTTCAACTGCAGCCATTGCTGTCCCTGTGATGTGTGCCTTGGTTTATTCTGTGAAATAGGTATAATAGTAATGCCTCCCCCAGAGGGTTTTTGTAAGGATTAAATGAGATGCTTCCTGCCGGGCACTTTTAAGTGTGTCTGGTACAGAATAAAAGTAAAAGTTAGCTTTGTTGTTATGGAATGGCTGTCTGCTTTTGTAAGCTCCCCAGCACTAGAGGAAATTAAGCAGAGGTACAATAATAAATTGGTAGGAGTTTTATGGATAAGAGTTAAGCATTGGATAGCGTCTTTAACCCCTGAGGGTTTCTGTTTCTATCATTTTGTTTCCAGTGAATAGCAGGGTATCTTTCATATATGACAATGGTGATATTAACCTGCATATCGTGCTTTTTTCCTGGTAGTACCATTCCAATGGTACAATCTCCTGTAAGCAATCTATGACCACAGAATAGGGCAGAGAACACCACTGCTTCAGTCCAGTCTCCAATGCTGACTCGTAGAGCAAACCACCTACAGATGTCAGAGACCTACACAGACTGTGAATTCAATTCAGGGAAAACACTAAGGAACAGTTCTTTTGATAATTTGAATCTCTCTTATTTGATGGCAAAAATTAAAAAGGGTCATAACATTCATTGTTAGTAAGACATAAATGAGAGAATGGACATGGTAATATATTGTTAGTGGGAGTATAATCTGCAAACATTTTGAAAAGAAATCTAGCAATGTCTATTATAATCTAAAACACATATTCTCTTTAACGTACCCACTCCATTTTGAATAGCTTTTCTGTAGAAATAGACACATTGTTTTTTAAGGCCATGTTAAAGAATCTTTATTTTACCATCGATTATGGTGGCCAAAAATGGATACAGTCTCACTGTCTATCAACAGGGCAATAGTTCAGTGAAGTACATTTTTACGGTGGAATATTATGTGACTGTTTAAAAGGATGATTTAGTTTTCTATGGACTTGAGATGTCCATGATATACTGAGCAAAGCAAGTCCCAGCATAATAGTTACAGTATTATCTAATATTTGGAACAGCAAACAAACAAAAAATTTCCAAATACCCTTTGAATGTTTGTATATATAAGGGGAGAAGTGAGGATGGTCACATGCCAGACTGATGACATTGGTTACCTCAGGACTGGGGCTAGGAGGGAATCAGCATTTTCTATGTATGTTAATGCATTGTTTTGCACACTGCTTTTGGATGAGAGAAACTAAAAAGAAAATGGTTTAATTAATGAAGAACTTAATAATTACAAAAATATACCTACTTTGGGCACAATGCAAATTTCTTAAGAAAAATACTCCTACTCTCCCTTCCTATTCTTGTTTTTTATTCCTTTATTCCTCTTTTCCCCCCACTTTCTTCCTTGTCCTTTTCCATACTCTACTTCTCCTAACAAAACAAAAGTGTTTTTGTGAAAATGGGAACATATTACAAGTCAAGTGTTTTACCAGACTGGAAGTGTACAGAAAAGCAGCGTATTATTATTTTTTCTTTTTTATCTCAAGCACTAAATATTTATTGCAAAATTTCTTTTTAAGCAGAAGAATAGAGTACCCCCCCAATCCCCTATTAGTGGAGTTCTGCCAGTGAAATGGAATCTCCAGTGAAATGGAATTTCCTAAGATCATGTTGTTCAGAGTGAATACAAAAACAACATGCCTTTAAAATATACATATTTTATATACATATATATATATGTGTATATATATATTATATATATAAACAAGAAACCAGTAGTTTATCTTCTTATGGTAGGCAATAATGCCAAGTACTCTAAAAGAAAAGTCAGATCTTTAGACTCTGACTTTATGTGGACAAGGGCAAAAGAAGAATAGAATATATTAATTAGTTAAAGGGACCAAGCCAAGATTTTTCTCATGTAGTGACAATTAGCTATTATTAAACACTTGTGAAGATAAACCTTTCGAAATTTTTCTTCCTAAAATGGTATATATTTAGAGTTTTTAATGAGTTATGTGAACTATGCGGTTGAATAAATTTCTATCTTTATTTCTGAAGGATTTGAGCCTTGGCTGACCTCTTTGTTAGGATTGCTATCATCTTACATTAAT